>NC_089841.1:302500-385000 GCF_035609145.1 Eleutherodactylus coqui
GACCCCCTATAATAACAGGGGTGACTTCCAGAAGTCCCTCTACACAGATGATGATGGAAGTAGTCCTCTTGTATAATGCTATTGTAGACCACCCCCCTATAATAATGATGACCCCCCTATAATAACAGGGGTGACTCCCAGTAGTCCCTCTACACAGATGATGATGATGATGGAAGTAGTCCTCTTGTATAATGCTATTGTAGACCACCCCCCTATAATAATGATGACCCCCTCTATAATAACAGGGGTGACTCCCAGTAGTCCCTCTACACGGATGATGATGGAAGTGACTCTGCATACATGTATAGTAGTAATGACTGGGTGACCTGCTGCAGCAGCCAGGCAGGCGGCGGTGATGAGCGGCAGGAGAACAGCCGCAGCCCCGGGACCCCCGTATCCTCCTCCCGGCGGCCTCATTGTTCTATCCGGAGCCCAGCGGCCCCGCCCTCCTCTGCAGCCGCATGATGTCACCGGGGCGGGGACAAATATGATTGGCTGGCAGGGCACGTTCTACCATAAGGCTGATACATTGTATCCGGAGAGCACCTGATACAGTATGTACACACATCACTGCTCTGAAGTGTATATGTACGTATATATACACAACCTGATACAGTATATATACACATCACTGCTCTGAAATGTGTGTGTGTGCACACACCCTGATACAGTATGTATATACAACCTGATACAGTATAGTGTGTGTGTGTGTGTATATATATATATATATATATATATATATATACACACACACACACACACACCCTGATACAGTATATATTCATATGACTGTACTAAAGTGTATGTGTGTGTGTGTGTATATGTGTGTATATATATATATATATATACACACACAACCTGATACAGTATGTATACACATCACTGCTCTAAAGTGTATATGTACGTATATATATGAGCAACCTGATACAGTATATACATATCACTGCTCTCGCAGTATATATATATATAAATGTATGTATACTAGCTTCTTCGAGGCCTATGGCGCACTTCCTTGGGTTTGCTGTGAGCCCCGCTTTTCTAAGGGAGTTCAGTACTGCCTGTACCTTGGGTAGATGGCTGTCCCAGTCTTCGCTAAAGATGATGATATCATCTAAATATGCTGACGCATATTGACGATGGGGTTTGAGTATGATATCCATCAATCTTTGGAAGGTGGCTGGAGCTCCATGCAAACTGTAGGGTAGGCAGATCTACTGAAACAACCCTTCTGGTGTGGCAAACGCCGTCTTTTCTTTCGCGCTCTCTGTAAGGGGAACCTGCCAGTAGCCTTTAGTAAGGTCGAGAGTGGAAAAGTACCTGGCATGACCCAGTCTCTCAATTAACTCGTCCACTCTCGGCATTGGGTATGCGTCAAATTTTGACACGTCATTTAGCTTCCGGAAGTCGTTACAGAAGTGCAGAGAGCCATCAGGTTTTGGTATCAGCTCGATAGGGCTGGACCATTCGCTTTTCGACTCCTCAATTACTCCGAGGTCTAGCATTTTCTTGACCTCCTCCGAGATGGCTCGTCTGCGGGCTTCTGGAACCCTGTACGGTTTTAACTACACCTTTACCCCTGGCTCAGTTATGATGTCGTGTTTTATGACACAAGTACGCCCTGGTATATCGGAGAACACATCTGAATTACGTCGTATAAATTCCCTAGACTCTTGCTGTTGGGATTTGGACAGGGACCCTGATACACACACCTCTGGGACCCCACCATGGGGGGTGCTCACTGCAGTCAGGGCTTCTCTGTCCTTCCATGGCTTAATTAGGTTTACATGGTACAACTGTTCTGGCTTCCGCCTACCCAACTTTCTCGATATTTCATAAGGCCCTTGCCATTTTGCTAGGAATTCACTTTCTAGGGTGGGCACCAACACTAGTACCCGATCCCCAGGGTTGAAGCTTCTCACCTTGGCGGACCTGTTATATACCTGGCTTTGGGCTTCTTGGGCCTGCTGTAAATGTTCCCTAACAATGGGCATAACTGCAGCAACTCGGTCTTGCATGAGGAAGATGTGTTCAATAACACTCCTGTAGGGGGTGGACTCATGCTCCCAGGTCTCCTTGGCTATATTAAGGAGCCCCCCGTGGACGTCTACCATAAACTAACTCAAATGGAGTGAACCCAGTGGAGGATTGTGGGACTTCATGGATTGAGAACATTAAATATGGCAGCAGACAGTCCCAATCCTTTCCATCCTTATTGGCTAATCTTTTTACCATGCTTTTTAGGGTGTTGTTGAATCTTTCAATAAGACCATCCGTCTGTGGGTGGTACACAGACGTCCGTAAGTGCTTAATATTCAGCAGCTTACACAGTTACTTCATGACCTTTGACATAAAGGGGGTTCCTTGGTCCATCAGGATCTCTTTTGGTATGCCCGTGCTGGAGAACATATGAAGTAGTTCCTTTGCAATACCCTTTGATGAAGTATTGCGCAAAGGAACAGCTTCGGGGTGGCGTAGTCTACAACCACTAATATATGTTGGTGACCCCGGGCAGACTTTACCAAGGGTCCGACTAGGTCCATAGCGATCCGCTCAAACGGCACCTCTATAATGGGCAAGGGCACTAAGGGACTCCGGTAATGGGGCATAGGAGCGGTTATTTGGCACTCTGGGCATGACTCGCAGTAACATTTTACATCACCATGTACCCTGGCCAAAAAAACTGCTGAAGAACGCGTTCCCTAGTTTTTTCACTCCCGAGATGACCTCCTAGCACATGCTTGTGTGCCAGATCTAAGACCATCCCACGATAAGGCTTAGGTACCACCAGCTGTTCCACAACCTCCCCACGGACCTTGTCAACCTGATACACCAATTCTTGGTTGACTGCCAGGTGTGGAAACAGTATCAGCCCCTGGGAATTGAGGCTCCCCATTTATCACTTTAACATTTTCCCTGGCTTTTACTAAGGTGGGGTCTCGGAGCTGCTCAGTTCCGAAATTGGCACGTGAGACCTCTAAGTCAGGCATAGCAACCACTTCGTCCTGCACCTCTGTCTCACCTGCCAGTACCGTTAAGGGAAAGTTATCCCCATTCTCTTGGGTCACCCCTACGGCCGGAACCGTACCCTCAGGGTCAAACAGTTCAGGGCATACATCATACATATTGGCATCATCATCAACCTTATTTGCAGACGACCCTCTGTTTCGCCACAAGTCCCAAAATAGGGGAAAGTCTCTCCCGAGGATCACAGTGTGCATTAAGGACTTTACGACACCCACCTCATGAGTGGCAAGTCCACACGGAGTCTCAATTCTCACCGGGGCAATAGGATACTCCTTGGTGTCTCCATGCACACACACACAACGCCCATGCGACAGCCGGTGACTGTTGTGGGGTCGACCAAGCTGGAGTTCACCAGCGTAACCAAACTCCCCGGGTCCAGTAGAGCTGTCACCGCAAAATTGTTCACCTTTATGTGGCATAAGGGGCGATCAGTTTCTGACACCGGTTTGGCAGAGTATACTGGCCGAGCGAACATTGACCTCCGCTGGGCAGAGTCACAGTCCATGGGCTCCACAGTGAGGAGACAGTTGGCAACAAGATGCCCGGGCTCATGACAGCACCAACATCGTATGGGGGCCCGGTCTCCTTGGGGTTCTACCCGGGACTGGACTGACCATTTGGGGCTCCTCCTCTGTCCCAAACAATCCCCCTCTGAGCCACCTCCCTTTGGGACACTTTTGACACCCCTTACATACAGAATAGTCTTACCACGTGCTCCGGTCGACTTGCTGTTCCCGGGGTTGGGGCGTCCCGGAGGCATGCCTTGCAATAAGTCCTCCGTGGCTTTATACCTCTCGACGAGGCTCACAAGTTGTTCCAGGTCCTGGGGACCCTCTTGTCCCACCCAGCGCTGGATTGCGGGGGGCAACAAGCGGATAAACTTGTCCAGAACCACTTTCTGTACAATCTCTGCCAGGGACGACTCCTCCGGCTGCAGACACTTTCTCACCAGGTGGAACAGGTCGTACATCTGGGATCGAGCTTGCAGGTCGTCCGCGAAAGTCCAGGCATGTACACGTTGGGCCCGCACATGGGCGTCCACGCTCAAGCGCGCCAGAATCTCACCTTTGAGCTTATTATAGTCCTTGGCATCCTGCTCACCGAAGTCAAAATAGGCCTTTTGGGGTTCTCCCGTCAGGAAATGCGCTACTACCTCAGCCCACTGAGGCGCCGGTAATTTCTCCCTTTGTGCCACTCTTTCAAAGACCGCGAGATAGGCCTCAATGTCATCGGTGGCCGTCATCTTTTGTAGGGCCGCCTGTACCGCGGTACGGGTGTTGGGGAGGGAATCAGACTACCTCTGCACACTTTGCGCCACCCCCAGGACTTGTTCTTGCAGCTGCTGGTTAACCCGCTGTTGCTTTTGCAAGGCTAAACGATTGGCTTCCGCCAGGAGAGCATTAGTCCTGAGCTCTCATGGCCTCCTCATGGACGTTTTGCTCTGTCGCCGTCATCAGCGTCAACTGTTTCATCAGGTCCTCCATCTTGGCCGTATCAGGTTGCTGCACCGTTGCAGCCTTCACCCAGGACATTGGGTTACAGCACTCTCCCGTCAATCCCTTGGGCGGTTGACCTTAGCAATGGTTCTCCAGCTGCCGTAGCAGTACGTCCATTAATAGGTGTGTGTCTCTTTAAGACCGCTGCCCGCATCCTCCACCATGTGTGAGGGATTAGCGTTAGGATCGGTAGCAACCTGAACATAAGCAGTCAGACAGTGACACACGGGATACAGTCTGTAGTCCAGGCTTCGCCTGGGTTTATTTCAGTACAAGCAAAGCAAAAACACAGGCCTTAAAGGGGTTCTGTCATTAAAAACAAAAAATTATATACTTACCTATTGCTCCCCAGGCAACCTTACCTCTCCTCTTCTCCTCCCAAATCTTCTCCTGAATCGTCTAGCAGCCTGTGTCACGTGACCTGCAGCTACCGGATTTAGCTGGATCCGGTGATGTAACGTACATTGCGCTACATTCTGCTTCCTGCAGGTCAATGTACGCATACGTCACTAGTGACGTAGCGTTCATTGCCCAGGCAGGGAAGTGGTGGGTGTACACCACTGTTGGGCTGCTTGACAGCCAGGTGACGCCCCCACTTCCTCATTGGCTGGGCACATTGATAGGGGGGTACCGGAAGGCACAGGGGAGAAGGCACAGCAGCAGAAGCGCAGAGGAGCATCAAGGGACAAGGCAGAACAGCGGGCCAGCAGCAAAGGCTCCTGCGACACAGGAGCTTCAGAGTGGGGGTCCTTCAGCGCCAGAGCATCAGGGGAGAAGGCAGAGCAGCGGTACAACAGCGGAGGCTCACAGCGGGGGAACGACACAGCCGGAGCAGTGGACCAATAGCGGAGGCTACAGCACCGCAGGGGAGCGTGACAACAGGGGACGGAGAGCAGAGCATCAGCAGGGCAGATCCTTGTCTGCAGGGGGGGGGGGGTGGAAGAGCCAGGAGCAGGAACTGAGCTCCCGCCCCCTCTCTGCCTCCTCTCCGCCCCTCTGTACTATTTGCAATAGGAGGGGGTGAGACGGGGGCGGAGCTAAGTCTCGCCACTTAGTTCCGCCCCCGCTCCTCCCCTCCCATTGCAAATAGTGGTGAGGGGGCGGCAGCTCAGTTCCTGCTCCTGGCTCTTCCATTCTCCCCCCCTGCAGACAAGGACAGCATATATGTATGTATGTGTGTATATATATATATATATATATATATATATATGTGTGTTTTATAAATATCTAGTGTGTGTGTGTATCTCTATATGCGTCTCTGCGGCTACCCATCTCTCTGCTTGTGTATATACAAGCATATACATACATATATGTGTGTGTGAGTGTATATATGTATGTATGTATGTGTGTTTGTATATATGCACTTGCATATTTGCCTTGTGAAAAGTTGGTCTGAGTTACTTGGACTGAAATAGTGCTCACTTATATAAAATCAGCCAAAGATTGTAAGGAAGATCTGGAGGCCCTTGGGAAGTGTTGGGTGTTCAGGGACAGAGGAAGGGAGAAACACTATCAGATTTTGGTGGACTGCAGGCAGGGCTGCACAGCTCCAATCACTGCACTGGATGGGCGGAAGTAGCTTTGTGAGGGCGGAAGTGGTCAGCACAGCAAGGGGTGCTGGGAAATGACCTAGCAGGAGGGGCTGAACATGTAAACAGACCATGGAGGTGAAAAATGGAGCCTAGGTAAGTGCTACTTCTGAAAAAAACGTTTTGTATGTGTTATTTACCACAGCCTGTGCCGGCAGGGCGGATTTACTGGAGAAAAAAAAATACAGATTGTAATGACAGAACCCCTTTAACATCAGGCCAACATAAAGTAACTCCTGCTCATCTGAGCACTTACTAGACATAGACCGACCCTGTCTACTCACTTGCAAAACAAACGCTTGCTGCGCACAGCCAGCCTGGCTCTCAGACCTGTAGAGGTCTCAGCTCTCCTCCTCCAGGACCTGTAGGCCCAGGCTTTATAAGGCCTGGTACCAGCCTCACCTGGTACGTGGGAGTGGCCATCCCACCCTTCGCTTTGACCACTCCAGGAAAAGCCGGCCCAGATTATGCGGCTTGGAGCCACTTACATACTACAACGTGTCAGTAACTTAATGTTACTGACACCCGACTGCCGGCTTCCTCCACCGAGCCCAGGCTGCTTGGTGGCACATATCTGCCCAAGTGCTCCCTAAAGCCGCATAGGAGAGCATCCTAGGCGAAATACATCTGCCCTCCAGCACTTTGCCGGTCACTGTCTAACAGTACGTATATATACACACAACCTGATACAGTATGTATACACATCACTGCTCTTAAGTGTATATGTACGTATATACATACACAACCTGATACAGTATATATACATATCACTGCTCTCGCAGTGTATATATATATAATATACTAGCTTATATATCCGGCTTCGCCCGAGTTAATTTGGTACTGGTGTTTATCTGGTGTTCACACGGAAAATCTTATGAAGTCGTGGTTACTTTAGAGATACCGGGAAAAACATGTTCACCATTTTGCATAGTTCTCTGCATTACCCAGGAAACACCACGTGGAGGCAACCATGCGACGTTTGCTTTATATAAAATGACATCAGGAAGTGAGAGAATTAGATTCCGTACGTAAAATGTGGATGCTAATTCTTTTGCGCTTAGAATTGAACAATCGAGTTGTGACCCATTAACTTTTCCTATCTATATATATAAAATTGAATGTATGTCTGTCTGCGTGCGTGTCTGCGTGTGTGTCTGTTTGTCCTTTATGCGCTACTACACCATTCATCCGATCGCCATGAAACTTTGGGAAGTTGTTAAGTACACTCCTGGGAAGATTATAGGCATAGTACAAATATCCTATGATAAATGGCGCGCGAGCGTCGTCGAAAGTTACGCCCCCCCCCCCACGTAGATCGAATAAGTAAGCCACCTGCTATTGTGATGTCATTACTGATGTCATCAACATCGGACGCCCTTGAACATGCCCCAACATGTTCTATAAAGCTGCATTGTGATGTCATTAAGGCTCTATTATGACACGTACAGCTTGGAACCACTAGAGCACGCCAGCCAATTACCATTGGAGTTGGAAGTGGGTAAACAAGTACTAGGATATCTTCCTAAGAAGCCACAGCAGCCGGATAAATTGTATGTTTCACCCAACGGCTATTTTATTCAGCCCGCAAGGGGGAAGCAGCGGCCTACAAAATCTAATTCTCTCATTTCCTGATGTCATAGATAGATAGATAGATAGATAGATAGATAGATAGATAGATAGATAGACTGTATGCAATAACCCTGATAGATAGATAGATAGATAGATAGATAGACTGTATGCAATAACCCTGATAGATAGATAGATAGATAGATAGACTGTATGCAATGACACGTACAGCTTGGAACCATAAATACTAGCGCACGCCAGCTATTTACAGTCAGTCTCCATTGGAGTTGGAAGTGGGCAAACATGTACTAGGCCAGTGATGGCGAACCTTTTAGGGACCGAGTGCCCAAACTACAACCCAAAACCCACTTATGTATCGCAAAGTGCCAACACGTCAGGGGGCGGGGCTTATCACAACG
Source organism: Eleutherodactylus coqui (assembly GCF_035609145.1). NCBI lineage: Eukaryota > Metazoa > Chordata > Amphibia > Anura > Eleutherodactylidae > Eleutherodactylus > Eleutherodactylus coqui. The sequence continues at coordinate 310,595 of NC_089841.1, forward strand.
TATGATTTTACCCCCGTCGTTCTAAAAAGGACAAGGCTGTTTCAGAATAGACCAGGTGCAGATTCTGACTGCTTTTTGGACGCGGAAATACTGCAGAATGTCCTCAGCGGAGATTTCTGTGGAAAATTCTGCAGCATTTCCGCATCTAAAAAGCAGTCAAAATCTGCACCCGGTCTATTCTGAAAGAGCCCTGCCCATTTCTGCCACATGTACACATACCCCAGCGGTAATAGTGACACCTTCACCCCAGCGATAATAGTGACATCCCACAGCAGTAATAATAGTGACACTCCCCCCATTAGTAATAAGAGTGACATACCCCAGCGGTCCCCCAGCAGTAATAATGCCCGCTCCCCCCCCCCCCCCAGCGGTTCCCCCAGCAGTCATAATACCCCCCCCCAGTGGTCCACCAGCAGTCACAATGCCACCCCCAGCTGTCCGCCAGCAATAATAATGCCCCCCTCCCCCCAAGTGGTTCCCCCAGCAGTCATAATGGCTCCCCCCCAGTGGTTCTCCTGGCAGTCATCATGCCCCCCTTCCCCCAACGATTCTCCCAGCAGTCATGCCTCCGCTCCCCCGCCAGCGATTCTCCCAGCAGTCAGAATGTCTCCCATCCCCCCCCAGCGATTCTCCCAGCAGTCAGAATGTCTCCCATCCCCCCCCCCAGCGATTCTCCCAGCAGTCAGAATGTCTCCCATCCCCCCCCCCAGCGATTCTCCCAGCAGTCAGAATGTCTCCCATCCCCCCCCCCCAGCGATTCTCCCAGCAGTCAGAATGTCTCCCATCCCCCCCCCCCAGCGATTCTCCCAGCAGTCAGAATGTCTCCCATCCCCCCCCCCAGCGATTCTCCCAGCAGTCAGAATGTCTCCCATCCCCCCCCAGCAATTCTCCCAGCAGTAAGAATGTCTCCCCCCCCCCCCCTGCAATTCTCCCAGCAGTAAGAATGTCTCCCCCCCCAGCGATTCTCACACAACGGCTATTTTATTCAGCCTGGAAGGGGGAAGCAGCGGCCTACAAAACCTCAGTGGTCGCTGCTGCCGTCATCTAGATATATAAAAACGAAGTATGTATGTATGTCTGTCTTCGCAGCAACGCGCGACGGGTAAGCTAGTTCATAATATAATCAATGCTCGTGCCAAATTTCAAGTTTTTATGACATTCTTTTGCGCTAGAATAAAATAATAGAGTTGGGACCTCTTTACTTTTCCTATTTTGGACATAATCTATGCTCTTACCAAATTTCATGTTTCTATGACATTGGAAAGTTGGAGAATTAGTGGCCAGTCAGTCAGACAGTGAGTCAGTGAGGGCTTTCGTCTTTATATAGATACTAGCTGATATACCCGGCTTCGCCCGAGTTAATTTGGTACTGGTGTTTATCTGGTGTTCACACGGAAAATCTTATGAAGTCGTGGCTACTTTAGAGATACCGGAAAAACATATGTTCACCATTTTGCATGGTTCTTTGCGTTACCCAGGAAACAACACGTGGAGGCAACCATGCGACGTTTCCTTTATATAAAATTACATGAGAAAGTGAGAGAATTAGATTACGTACGTAAAATTTGGACGCTAATTCTTTTGCGCTTACATGTTACCTCAGCTTTATCATATATAACACCCAATCATGTTACCTCAGCAGTATAATATATAACAACCAATCACAGCGCAGCTTTCATGTTACCTCAGCAGAAAGAGAAATAACAACCAGTCACCGTGCAACCTTTATTCTACCTCAGCAATATAAAAAATAGCAACCAATCACAGCGCAGCATTCATTTAACCTCAGCGGTATAATATATAGCAACCAATCACAGCACAGCTTTCATGTTGCCTCAGCGGTATAATATATAGCAACCAATCACAGCGCAGCTTTCATTTTACCTCAGCAATTTCAATATGCAGCAATTGTCTTGTGAAACGTTCGGCGGATGCATCATTTTGTAGTTGAACACGCCTCCCGTTGCTCGTAATGCCTTTTGCTTTTGTGCTTGAGATGGAAATCAAACAATCTTTGTCTGGGGGGGGGGCATAACTGTCGACGATGCTCGCACGCGCGCCACCTATCATAGGATAGATGTACTATGCCTATAATCTTCCCAGGAGTGTACTCAGCAACTTCCCAAAGTTTCATGGTGATTGGATGAATGGTGTAGCAGCGCATAAAGGACAAACAGACAGACATTCATTTTTATATATATATATAGATGACATCGGGAAGTGAGAGAATTAGATTCCGTACGTAAAATTGAATTGAATAGAATTGAATAATCGAGTTGGGACGCATTAGCTTTTCCTATTTATGACATAATCAATGCTCGTACCAAATTTCACATTTCTATGACACCGGAAAGTGAGAAAATTACACTCGGTACATAAAATTTGGACGCTAATTCTTTTGCGCTTAGAATTGAACACATCACTGCTCTAAACTGTATATGTGTGTGTGTGTGTGTGTGTATATATATATATATATATATATATATACAACCTGATACAGTATATATATATATACATATCACTGCTTTCGTAATATATCTGAGTATGTGTCTATATATTAGCTGATATACCCGGCTTCGCCCGAGTTAATTTGGTACTGGTGTTTATCTGGTGTTCACACGGAAAATCTTATGAAGTCGTGGTTACTTTAGAGATACTGAGGAAAAACATATGTTCACCATTTTGCATAGTTCTCTGCGTTACCCAGGAAATACCACGTGGAGGTAACCATGCGACGTTTCCTTCATATAAAATGACATCAGGAAGTGAGAGAATTAGATTACGTACATAAAATTTGGACACATTCTTTTGCGCTTACAATTGAATAATCGAGTTGGGACCCATTAACTTTTCATATTTATGACACAATCAATGCTTGTGCCAAATTTCATGTTTCTTTGACATTGGAAAGTGAGAGATTTGGATTATGTACATAAAACTTGGACGCTAATTCTTTTGCGCATAGACTTCAATAATGGAGTTGGGACCTATTAGCTTTTCCTATTTATGACATAATCAATGCTCGTGCCAAATTTCCCGTTTCTATGACACCGGAAAGTGAGAAAATTACATTACGCACGTAAAATTTGGACGCTAATTCTTTTGCGCATAGAATTGAACAATCGAGTTGGGACCCATTAGCTTTACCTATTTATGTCATAATCAATGCTCGTGCCAAATTTCCCGTTTCTATGACACCAGAAAATTAGATTCCGTACGTACAATTTGGACGCCAATTCTTTTGCGCATAGAATTGAACAATCAAGTTGGGACCCATAAGCTTTTCCTATTTATGACATAATCAATGTTCGTGCCAAATTTCCTGTTTCTATGACACCGGAAAGTGAGAAAATTAGATTCCGTACGTAAAATTTGGACGCTAATTCCTTTGCACTAGAATTGAATAATCGAGTTGGGACCCACTAACTTTTTCTATTTATGACATAATCAATGCTCGTGCCAAGTTTTAAGTTTCTATGACATTGGGAAGTGACAGATTTAGATTATGTATGTAAAATTTCGACGCCAATTCTTTTGCGCTAGAATTGAATAATCGAGTTGGGACATAATTTCTTTTCCTATTTTGGAGATAATCTATGCTCGTGCCAAAATTCATGTTTCTACGACATCGGGAAGTTGGAGAACTTTTGGCCAGTCAGTCAGTGAGGGCTTTCAGCTTTACATATATAGCGGAACTAGCTGCTCACCATTTTGCATAGTTCTCTGCGTTACCCAGGAAACACCACGTGGAGGTAACCATGCGATGTTTCCTTTATATAAAATGACATCAGGAAGTGAGAGAATTAGATTACGTACATAAAATTTGGACACTAATTATTTTGCACTTAGAATTGAATAATGGAGTTGGGACCTATTAAGTTTTCCTATTTATGACATAATCAATGCTCGTGCCAAATTTCCCGTTTCTATGACACCGGAAAGTGAGAAAATTACATTCCGCACGTAAAATTTGGACGCTAATGCTTTTGCGCATAGAATTGAATAATGGAGTTGGGACCCATTAGCTTTTACTATTTATGACATAATCACTGCTTGTGCCAAACTTCCTGTTTCTATGACACCGGAAAGTGAGAAAATTACATTCCGCACGTAAAATTTCGACGCCAATTCTTTTGCGCTAGAATTGAATAATGGAGTTGGGACCCAATTTCTTTTCCTATTTTGGAGATAATCTATGCTTGCGCCAAATTTCATGTTTCTACGACATCGGGAAGTTGGAGAACTTTTGGCGAGTCAGTGAGTGAGTCAGTGAGTGAGTTGCTATTTCTTATTCTGCTGAGGTAACATGAAAGCTGCACTGTGATTGGTTGCTCTATATTATACTGCTGAGGTAACATAAAAGCTGCTCTGTGATTGGTTGTTATATATTATACTGAGGTAACATGAAAGCTGCGCTGTAATTGGTTGTTATATATTATACTGAGGTAACATGAAAGCTGCGCTGTGATTGGTTGTTATATATTATACTGCTTAGGTAACATGAAAGCTGCGCTGTGATTGGTTGTTATATATTATACTGCTGAGGTAACATGAAAGCTGCGCTGTGATTGGTTGCTATATATTATACTGCTGAGGTAACATGAAAGCTGCTCTGTGATTGGTTGTTATATATTATACTGAGGTAACATGAAAGCTGCGCTGTGATTGGTTGTTATATATTATACTGAGGTAACATGAAAGCTGCGCTGTGATTGGTTGTTATATATTATACTGAGGTAACATGAAAGCTGGGCTGTGATTGGTTGTTATGTATTATACTGCTTAGGTAACATGAAAGCTGCGCTGTGATTGGTTGTTATATATTATACTGAGGTAAAATGAAAGCTGCGCTATGATTGGTTGCTATTTCTAATACTGCTGAGGTAACATGAAAGCTGCGCTGTGATTGGTTGTTATATAATATACTGAGGTAACATGAAAGCTGTGCTGTGATTGGCTGTTATACATTATACTGCTAAGGTAACACGAAAGCTGCGCTGTGATTGGTTGCTATATATTATACTGCTGAGGTAACATGAAAGCTGCTCTGTGATTGGTTGTTATATATTATACTGAGGTAACATGAAAGCTGCGCTGTGATTGGTTGCTATATATTATACTGCTGAGGTAACATGAAAGCTGCTCTGTGATTGGTTGTTATATATTATACTGAGGTAACATGAAAGCTGCGCTGTGATTGGTTGCTATATATTATACTGAGGTAACATGAAAGCTGCGCTGTGATTGGTTGTTATATATTATACTGAGGTAACATGAAAGCTGTGCTGTGATTGGTTGTTATATATTATACTGCTGAGGTAACATGAAAGCTGCTCTGTGATTGGTTGTTATATATTATACTGAGGTAACATGAAAGCTGCGCTGTGATTGGTTGTTATATATTATACTGCTTAGGTAACATGAAAGCTGCGCTGTGATTGGTTGTTATATATTATACTGCTGAGGTAACATGAAAGCTGCGCTGTGATTGGTTGCTATATATTATACTGCTGAGGTAACATGAAAGCTGCTCTGTGATTGGTTGTTATATATTATACTGCTTAGGTAACATGAAAGCTGCGCTGTGATTGGTTGTTATATATTATACTGCTGAGGTAACATGAAAGCTGCTCTGTGATTGGTTGCTATATATTATACTGCTGAGGTAACATGAAAGCTGCTCTGTGATTGGTTGTTATATATTATACTGCTTAGGTAACATGAAAGCTGCGCTGTGATTGGTTGTTATATATTATACTGCTGAGGTAACATGAAAGCTGCGCTGTGATTGGTTGCTATATATTATACTGAGGTAACATGAAAGCTGTGCTGTGATTGGTTGCTATATATTATACTGAGGTAAAATGAAAGCTGCGCTGTGATTGGTTGCTATTTCTAATACTGCTGAGGTAACATGAAAGCTGCGCTGTGATTGGTTGTTATATAATATACTGAGGTAACATGAAAGCTGTGCTGTGATTGGTTGTTATATATTATACTGAGGTAACATGAAAGCTGTGCTGTGATTGGTTGTTATATATTATACTGAGGTAACATGAAAGCTGTGCTGTGATTGGTTGCTATATATTATACTGAGGTAAAATGAAAGCTGCGCTGTGATTGGTTGCTATTTCTAATACTGCTGAGGTAACATGAAAGCTGCGCTGTGATTGGTTGTTATATAATATACTGAGGTAACATGAAAGCTGTGCTGTGATTGGTTGTTATATATTATACTGAGGTAACATGAAAGCTGCGCTGTGATTGGTTGTTATATATTATACTGCTGAGGTAACATGAAAGCTGCTCTGTGATTGGTTGTTATATATTATACTGAGGTAAAAGGAAAGCTGCGCTGTGATTGGTTGTTATATATTATACCGCTGAGGTAACATGAAAGCTGCGCTGTGATTGGTTGTTATATATTATACTGAGGTAACATAAAAGTTGTGCTGTGATTGGTTGTTATATATTATACTGCTTAGGTAAGATGAAAGCTGTGCTGTGATTAGTTGTTATATATTATACTGCTGAGGTAACATGAAAGCTGCGCTGTGATTGGTAGTTTTATATTATACTGCTGAGGTAATATGAAAGCTGTGCTGTGATTGGTTGCTATTTCTTATATTGCTGAGGTAACATGAAAGCTGCGCTGTGATTGGTTGTTATAAATTATACTGAGGTAAAAGGAAAGCTGCGTTGTGATTGGTTGTTATATATTATACTGCTGAGGTAACATGAAAGCTGCGCTGTGATTGGTTGTTATATATTATACTGAGGTAACATGAAAGCTGTGCTGTGATTGGTTGTTATATATTATACTGAGGTAAAAGGAAAACTGTGCTGTGATTGGTTGTTATATATTATACTGAGGTAAAATGAAAGCTGCGCTATGATTGGTTGTTATATATTATACTGAGGTAACATGAAAGCTGCGCTGTGATTGGTTTATATATATTATACTGGGGTAACATGAAAGCTGCGCTGTGATTGGCTGTTATATATTATACTGCTGAGGTAACAGGAAAGCTGTGCTGTGATTGGTTGCTATACCTTATACAGCTGAGGTAAAATGAAAGCTGTGCTGTGATTGGTTGCTATTTCTTATATTGCTCAGGTTGCATGAAAGCAGGGCAGAGTTTCACCCCGCCAAAGACCTCGGCCCACAATTCTACCCTAGTCAGTCAGTGTATTTGTGCCTGACAGGTAAAGCAACGCAATGGGAAGTCTTTGTGCACTCACAGCATAGGCGAGCCCAAGGAACTCAAACATGCTATTACACATGAGGAAAACAGAGTGCCCAAACATGGCAGAGTTTTACCCTGCGGAGGGCCTCGGCCTACTTTTCTGCCCTAGTCAGTCAGTGTATTAGTGTCAGACAGGTAAAACACCGCTATGGGAAGTCTGTGTGCACCCACAGCATAGGCGAGCCCAAGGCACCCATGATAAGTATGAAACATGAAACATGAAGCAATTACAGTGCCCAAACATGGCAGAGTTTCACTCCGCCGAGGACCTCGGCCTCTGCACACACCCTCAGCAATGGTGGGCATAAAGCTGACTCTGATGCTAGTACAGCTGTGAACGTCTCATTTAATTAGTTGCAGTTGCTTTTACCAGGATTAACCAGGAACAAGTTCCACGGGCCCAATCTGGTGCAGTTGCATTTCCCCCAGGACATAGGCCTCTGCCCACACCCTCAGCAATCGTGGGCATAAAGCGGACTCTGATGCTAGTACAGCAGTGAACGTCTCATTAATGCAGTAACGCTCCTTTTGTTTGGCCCAAACTAGTGTCTCAGATAACTGGTAACACGAGAGAAAATACATGTTGCCCAGTGCTGATCCCCTGACCCCAAGCAGGAGGAGGAGGTGGCATTACAAAGCCAAGAAACCATGACCAGGACCCGCTATAGTCTGTGTGGGAAGTATGTGAGCGGGCCCTGGGTCAGGCTCGGTCCCAGCCTCCACCTTGTGTGACCCAAGGGGCCCTGAATTACATAGCAATGGGAAATCCATGTGTCCTCACACAATTCATTGTGTGTAGGTGTCAGATAGCTCAATCATCACTGCAAGGGGAAAGCCATTGCACTCTGCACCCTACCTAAGTCAGTCGGTGTATTTGTGCCAGACAGGTAAAACACCGCAAGGGGAAGTCTTTGTGCACCCACAGTATAGGCAGACCACAGTAACATTCCTGTAGCAAAGGTATAGGCAGACCCCTGTAACATTTCTGTAGCAAAGGTATAGGCAGATCCCAGTAACATTTCTATAGTAAAAGTAGAGGCGGACCCCAGTAACATTTCTGTACTGAAAGTAGAGGCGGACCCCAGTAACATTTCAGTACTGAAAGTAGAGGCGGACCCAGTAACATTTCTGTAGTAAACGTATAGGCAGACCCCTGTTACATTTTTGTAGCAGAAGTATTGGCAGACTCCTGTAACATCTCTGTAGCAGAAGTATAGGCAGACTCCTGTAACATCTCTGTAGCAGAAGTATAGGCGGACCCCTGTAACATTTCTGTAGTAAAGGTTTGGGCAGACCCCGGTAACATTTCTGTAGCAAAAGTAAAGGCGGACCCCAGTAACATTTCGGTAGCAAGACTATAGGCGAACCCTTGAAACATTGGTGTACCAAGAGTGTAGGCGAAGGCCGGAAAAATTAGTTAGATAACAGTATAGGCGAGGGCCAGAAAAATTGGTGTACCAAGAGTACAAGACTACCCCTGAAAAATTGCTCAACCGAGAGGGCAGGTGAAACTCATAAACATTTTTTAAAGACACAGCTCGCTGTTGCTTAATTTGTAACAGAGCCTGGAGGCAGCCCTGTGAAAAAAATTGGTTTCTGTTAAAGTATCAATACTTTTGAAACTTTAAAAAGTTGTAAAAAAAATTGTAAGCAGAGCCTTTTGGGACGCAGAAAAATTGGCAGTTCAGCGTGATGACATGCTGTTTTAGAAGGAGAAGTAGAAGTGATTGACAAAGCTAATTCCCCCTTTTTTTCCGGTGATAGAGAATGCTTTTTTTCTCTGGTTGCAGTGAAAAAAATCTTTAGGTTCCGCTGCTTTCCGCCGAGGAGAAGAGAAGTTTGGGGAAATCCAGGCTTTGTTCATCTTTATGAGTGTAAGCATGTCGGCACTGGCAATTGACAGGTGGGTACGCTTATCTGTGATGATTCCCCCAGCTGCACTAAACACCCTCTCTGACAAGACGCTAGCAGCAGGGCAAGCCAGCACCTCCAGGGCGTACAGCGCAAGTTTGTGCCACGTGTCCAGCTCTGACACCCAATAGTTATATGCAGTAGAGGCATCACGGAGGACGGTGGTACGATCGGCTACGTACTCCCTCACCATCTTTTTACAGTGCTTCCTCCGACTCAGCCTTGACTGGGGAGTGATGACGCAGTCTTGCTGGGGAGCCATAAAGATGGCAAAGGCCTTGGAGAGTGTTCCTCTGCCGGCGCTGGACATGCTGCCTGATCTCCGCGCCTCCCCTGCTACTTGGCCCCCGGAACTGCGCCTTCTGCCACTAGCGCTGTCAGATGGGAAGTTTAGCATCACTTTTTCCACTAGGGCCCTGTGGTATTGCATCACTCTCGAACCCCTTTCCTCTTCGGGATTGAGAGTGGAAAGGTTCTCCTTATACCGTGGGTCAAGAAGGGTGTACACCCAGTAATCCATGTTGGTCTAACGCGAAGGTCACGAGAAAGGCAGCCCAACATTAAGTGAGCCATGTGTGCCAGGGTACCAGCAGGCAAGACATGGCTGTCCTCACTAGGAAGATGACTTTCAGGATCCTCCTCCTCCTCCACAGGCCATACACGCTGAACAAATGAGAGGCAAGCAGCATGGGTACCCTCTGCAGTGTGCCCAGCTGTCTCTTCCCCCTCCTCCTCCTGCTCCTCCCCCTCCTCCGAAACGCGCTGAGATATAGACATGAGGGTGGTCTGGCTATCAAGCGACATACTCTCCTCCCCCGTCTCCTGTTCCAACCGCAAAGCGTCGGCCTTTATGCTTTGCAGCGAACTTCTCAGCAGGCATAGCAGCGGGATGGTTACGCTAATGATTGCAGCATCGCCGCTCACCATCTGGGTAGACTCCTCAAAGTTTCAGAGGACCTGGCAGATATCTACCATCCAGGCCCACTCCTCGGTAAAGAATTGGGGAGGCTGACTACCACCACGCTGCTCATGTTGGAGTTGGTATTCCACTATTGCTCTACGCTGCTCATACAGCCTGGCCAACATGTGCAGAGTAGAATTCCACCGTGTAGGCACGACGCACAGCAGTCGGTGCTCTGACAGATTAAACCGATGTTGCAGGGTCATCAGGGTATTTGCGGAAATGTGCGCAGACGCAGCGCACCTTGCCGAGGAGGTCTGATAAGTGCGGGTAGTTTTTCAGAAACCGCTGAACCACCAGATTGAAGACGTGGGCCAGGCATGGCACGTGTGTGAGGCTGCCGAGCTGCAGAGCCGCCACCAGGTTATGGCCGTTGTCACACACGACCATGCCCGGTTGGAGGCTCAGCGGCAAAAACCAGAGGTCGGTCTGCTCTGTCAGACCCTGCAACAGTTCGGGGACTGTGTGCCTCTTGTCACCTAAGCTGATTAGTTTTAGCATGGCCTGCTGACGCTTGCCCACCACTGTGCTGCCGCGCCGTGTGATACCGACTGCTGGCGACGTGCTGCTCACACTTCTTAATTGAGAGGTAGAGGTTGCATAGGATGTGCCGTCAGGGAGATATAGTGGCCCTGCCCGCCAGTACTTGTGCACGTGGACCTTCCCAGTAACCGCGTTGGTGAGGGCACGTATAATGTTCGGGAGACATGCTGGTGTAGGACTGGAATGGCACACCGGGAAAAATAGTGGCGACTGGGGACCGAGTTTCCACAAGCCTGTACGGCAGCATGTCCAGGCTGATTAATTTGGCAATATGCACGTTTAAAGCTTGTGCGTGTGGGTGCATGGCGGCGTATTTGCGCTTTCGCTCCAACGCTTGTGTTAGCGACAGCTAAACGCTGCACTGAGAGACATTGCTGGATGGGGTTGAGGACGGTGGAGGTGAGAGTGTGGGTGCAGGCCAGGAGGCGCTCGTGCCTGTATCCTGAGAGGGGTATTGGATCTGTGTGGCAGGTTGGGGCACAGGGGAAGAGGCAGTGGTGTGACCTGGAGGCGGTGAATGGCCTTCGTCCCACCTTGTGGGGTGCTTGAGCATTATATGCCTGCGCATGCTGGTAGTGGTGAGGCTGGTAGTGGTGGCTCCCCGGCTAAACTTGGTGCAAAACAGGTTGCTCACCACTGTTCTTCGGTCGTCCGCGCTCACTGAAAAACATCCACACCTTTGAACACCTCGCCCTCTGCACGGAGGCTTGCCGCGAGGGGGTGCTTTGGGAAACGGGGGATTATTCGCTCTGGCCCTGCCTCTACCCCTGGCCACTCCACTGCCTCTTCCAACCTGTCCTGCTGCTGCACTTGCCTCCCCCTCTGAAGACCTGTCCTCAGTAGGCTTAGTAAACCAGGTGGGGTCAGTCACCTCATCGTCCAGCTGCTCTTCCTCCGAATCTTCTGTGCGCTCCTCCCCCGGACTTACTGCCCTTACTACTACCTCACTGACAGACAACTGTGTCTCATCATCATCATCCTCCACACCCACTGAAAGCTCTTGAGACAGTTGCCGGAAGTCCCCAGCCTCATCCCCCGGACCCCGGGAACTTTCCAAAGGTTGGGCATTGGTCACGACAAACTCCTCAGGTGAGAGAGGAACCCGTTTTTTTCCCACTCATGGCAGGGACCCGAAAACAGTTTCTGGGAATCTGCCTGCTCAAAATATGTCATTTTCATGGAGTGAGGAGGCTGGGAGGAAGGAGGAGCAGCCAGAGGATTCAGATTTGCAGTCCCTAGGCCGGGAGTAGTGGACTGCGTAGAAGAATGAGTGGTCGATAGATTGCTGGACGCATTTTCTGCCATCCACAACAGGACCTGCTCAAACTGCTCTGTATGTAATAAAGGTCTACCACGCGGACCCATAAATTGTGATATGAAGCTGGGGACCCCAGAAACTTGCCTCTCTCCTAATCCCGCAGCAGCCGGCTGTGATTCGCCTGGACCAGGAACTCGGCCTGTGCCCACACCCTCACTTGGACGTCCGCATCCTCGACCCTTACCCCTACTCCTCATCATGGAGGACTAAGGATAGAGCAGGGCCCAAATAAATTACCCCACTGTACAGCGCTGACAACTGTGGCTAATTCACCGCACACAGAGACTTGTAGATAGCGGAGGCTCTATGCTGTGACTAGGAAATAGTAACCCGCTGTCTTGCGCTGATACCTAGGGGTAATTTACCACTCGCAGAGACTTGTAGATAAGAGAGGCTGTGTGGAGTGGGAGAAGACTCTAAAGCCAGTGGATAGTGCTGGTAACTGCAACTATCTCAACCGCACCAAGGAAAGGGTATTGTGAGACGCTCTGCACAGCAGCAGAGCTGAAATACTTTGCAGTGGCCCTGGTAATATTACAGTGCTGTTTAGCAGTGAGACCTCTGTCTAATGCACTGCAGTCAAAGAGCGGTATAACTGAAGTCGTTTGCAGCAGGCTAGGAATAATTTAAGTGCAGTTTCCTGGTGAGAGCGATATTATACGGTACTGCAGCCAGAAAAAAGTATAACTGAAAGGCTGCAAACAGGCCTAGCTGCGTTATAGAAAAATGGAAGCACTACTACTGACAGCAGGCCTCAAGTAAAATGCACACGGTGAGATGTAGCCCAACAAAGGAGCTTTGGGGTTTTTCCCTATCTCAGCAGCTCTTCCCCTATACACTGTATAATAGACTGCAGACTGATAAAGCTATAGCTGTAATAGCCTGCACAGCCCGAGATGAAAAAATAAAAAAAATAGTGCACTACTCCACCCAGCCAGCCATAACAGTAATGCACACGGTCAGATGTAGCCCTAAAAAGGACCGTTGGGGTTCTTGAAGACAGGACCTACGCTAACACTATCCCTGAATAAGCAGCAGCACTTTCCCTATCCTCTGCCAGCGTGTGTCTGAGGCAAGCCGCGGGCGGGACCGCTTTAAATACTCGGCGGTCACTTGATCTCACAAGCCACTCACTGCAGGGGGGTGGGATAGGGCTGGCACGTCACAGGAGGCTGTGGTAATGCCTTCCCTGCATGTCTGTTGGCTAGAAAATGGCGCTAAACATGCAGGAAAGGAAATGGAATTGACTCGAGTACTGCGTGGTGTTCGACTCGAGTAACGAGCATCTCGGGTACCCTAATACTAGAACGAGCATCAAGCTCGGACGAGTGTGCTCGCTCATCTCTACTGCTGAGGTAACATAATAGCTGCACTTTGATTGGCTGCTATTTCTTATACCGCTGAGGTAACATAAAATCTGCACTGTGATTGGCTGCTATTTCTTATACCGCTGAGGTAAAATGAAAGCTGTGCTGTGAAAATCTTCCCTTGCTGCAATAAAAAAGCAGCAGCTAGACGCGCCTGAGCCCGATAGACAGGTGAGCATATATATTTTTTATTTTTTTACTACAGCTAGGCATAATTTTCAGGAAAGAGCTTATATTTAAGGCCCTTCAGCGAAAAACACTGCAGAAAGCTGGCGTCCTATTGCTTTTAATGGGACAACGCCATCTCCATTGAAATTTGCGGGAGAGCTTTGCGATCTGGAACGGATTAATGGCTTTTAAATGCATTTCAATAGGGAAAATTGATTCTGACTGCCATTTTGGAGTCTGGAAGGAATTTTCCACCGAATGGGCTAATTGGCTAACTTTACACAGGGCCTTCCAGTGTCTTCCTGACTTCACACAGGGCCTTTCAGCGTCTGGCTGACTTCACACTGGGTCTTCCAGTGTCTGACTTCACACTGGGTCTTCCAGTGTCTGACTTCACATGGGGCCTTCCAGTGTCTGACTTCACATGGGGCCTTTCAGTGTCTGGCTGACTTCACATGGGGCCTTTCAGTGTCTGGCTGACTTCACATGGGGCCTTCCAGTGTCTGGCTGACTTCACATGGGGCCTTCCAGTGTCTGGCTGACTTCACATGGGGCCTTCCAGTGTCTGGCTGACTTCACATGGGGCCTTCCAGTGTCTGGCTGACTTCACATGGGGCCTTCCAGTGTCTGGCTGACTTCACATGGGGCCTTCCAGTGTCTGGCTGACTTCACATGGGGCCTTCCAGTGTCTGGCTGACTTCACATGGGGCCTTCCAGTGTCTGGCTGACTTCACATGGGGCCTTCCAGTGTCTGGCTGACTTCACATGGGGCCTTCCAGTGTCTGGCTGACTTCACATGGGGCCTTCCAGTGTCTGGCTGACTTCACATGGGGCCTTCCAGTGTCTGGCTGACTTCACATGGGGCCTTCCAGTGTCTGGCTGACTTCACATGGGGCCTTCCAGTGTCTGGCTGACTTCACATGGGGCCTTCCAGTGTCTGGCTGACTTCACATGGGGCCTTCCAGTGTCTGGCTGACTTCACATGGGGCCTTCCAGTGTCTGGCTGACTTCACATGGGGCCTTCCAGTGTCTGCCTGACTTCACATGGGGCCTTCCAGTGTCTGCCTGACTTCACATGGGGCCTTCCAGTGTCTGCCTGACTTCACATGGGGCCTTCCAGTGTCTGCCTGACTTCACATGGGGCCTTCCAGTGTCTGCCTGACTTCACAAGGGGCCTTCCAGTGTCTGCCTGACTTCACAAGGGGCCTTCCAGTGTCTGGCTGACTTCACACGGGGCCTTCCAGTGTCTGGCTGACTTCACACGGGGCCTTCCAGTGTCTGGCTGACTTCACACGGGGCCTTCCAGTGTCTGGCTGACTTCACACGGGGCCTTCCAGTGTCTGGCTGACTTCACACGGGGCCTTCCAGTGTCTGGCTGACTTCACACGGGGCCTTCCAGTGTCTGGCTGACTTCACACGGGGCCTTCCAGTGTCTGGCTGACTTCACACGGGGCCTTCCAGTGTCTGGCTGACTTCACACGGGGCCTTCCAGTGTCTGGCTGACTTCACACGGGGCCTTCCAGTGTCTGGCTGACTTCACACGGGGCCTTCCAGTGTCTGGCTGACTTCACACGGGGCCTTCCAGTGTCTGCCTGACTTCACACGGGGCCTTCCAGTGTCTGGCTGACTTCACACGGGGCCTTCCAGTGTCTGGCTGACTTCACACGGGGCCTTCCAGTGTCTGGCTGACTTCACACGGGGCCTTCCAGTGTCTGCCTGACTTCACACGGGGCCTTCCAGTGTCTGCCTGACTTCACACGGGGCCTTCCAGTGTCTGCCTGACTTCACACGGGGCCTTCCAGTGTCTGCCTGACTTCACACGGGGCCTTCCAGTGTCTGCCTGACTTCACACGGGGCCTTCCAGTGTCTGCCTGACTTCACACGGGGCCTTCCAGTGTCTGCCTGACTTCACACGGGGCCTTCCAGTGTCTGGCTGACTTCACACGGGGCCTTCCAGTGTCTGGCTGACTTCACACGGGGCCTTCCAGTGTCTGGCTGACTTCACACGGGGCCTTCCAGTGTCTGGCTGACTTCACACGGGGCCTTCCAGTGTCTGGCTGACTTCACACGGGGCCTTCCAGTGTCTGGCTGACTTCACACGGGGCCTTCCAGTGTCTGGCTGACTTCACACGGGGCCTTCCAGTGTCTGGCTGACTTCACACGGGGCCTTCCAGTGTCTGCCTGACTTCACACAATTGCGTTTCCTCCGCCTTCCTTCCACTGAATCTGCTGTGATACCTTTACATTTGTCATAATCTGTGCGCAGTGGTATGCCCCATTGCTTCATATAAATTGAATTGACTCTATTTGTACTATATGTATTTTCCTCATCACCTCCCCCAAATAGTTTTCTCCCCGTCTCATCTTAGTGTTGCTGGACACAGTTTGTTTTTGTAAGAGGGCAATAAAGCGCCCCCCCCCCCCCCATCTTGTTCATTAGCCATCTAAAGGTGGGTCAGCTGGTTGACTAGTGAAATGTAACAAGCCACTCCCAGCTGAAGTCCTGGAGCCAGAACTTTAAAGTCAGTTCTACCCTCCATGCCTCACCTGATGTCTCCAGCACTAAGTGTTTGATGCTGTTGAATGATGCAGTAATACAGCGCAGTTCGACAGAGCAGGAGACAGGTTACATCCACAACTGTCCAAAGCCTGGAGGGAAATATTCTGCTCTTTGCATTAATCTCCTTCGCTATCCTCTTTTCAAGCCTTCACACTTTCTTCCCACACCCGGCCCCAACACACTCCATCCACATCAGCCCCTCGCTCCTCTCCTCACCTATGTATGGCTCCCATGCACTGCTCAACTTCCTAAGACGCCTTCAACCCCCCAATACTGCAAAGAAACACCTTAGCCACCCACACAAATCCCCTAACCATGCGCTCACCCTTGCTACCCTGCTACTCCTAGCTGCAGGGGACATCTCCCCCAACCCAGGCCCACCCCGTACTGTTCTCTACCAAAATGCCCCCCCTGCCCCATTCAAATGCGCCCTATGGAACTCCCAATCTGCGTGTAACAAACTCCCAACTATCCATGACCTTTTCACCAGTAAACACTTGAACTTGCTCGCCCTCACGGAAACCTGGATACAGCAGTCCGATTCTACATCCCCCCCCCTGCATTGTCCTATGATGGCCTGCAGTTCTCCCACACCCCCAGATCGGATGACAGACGCGGCGGAGGAGTAGGCATCATCCTCTCCCCAAACTGTACCTTCCAGGTCATTCCCTCAGCTCCTTCGCTTACCTTCCACTCCTTCGAAGTCCACACCCTGCGACTCTTCCGCCCACTGCCTCTGCGTGTCGCAGTTATTTACCGCCCCCCAGGTCCCACCCGCCTGTTCCTAGACCACTTTGCTGCCTGGCTCCCCCACTTCCTATCCTGTGAAATCCCAACCCTCATCCTTGGTGATTTCAACATCCCTATTAACGACTCTAGCTCCTCATCTGCCTCCCGGCTTTTAACACTTACCTCCTCCCTTGGCTTATCGCTAATCTCTGACTCCCCCACTCATAGAGATGGTAACACTCTCGATTTAGTTTTCCTCCGTCTCTGCTCTGCTTCTCACTTTACTAACTCCCCACTTCCACTCTCAGATCACAACCTTCTCTCTTTCTCCATCAGGCACCCTAGCATCTCTCCTGACCCTCCTATCTATCGCACCTCTAGGAACCTCCAGTCTGTCCGCACTAAACAGTTTGCCGAAACTGTTGAGTCCTCTCTATCGCCTATCTCTCGCCTCCCCTGCCCTAACCTGGCAGCCGAATACTACCACACCACCCTCAGCCGTGCCCTGGATGAAGTGGCACCGCCCGTGACGCGAGCCGTCAAACGCAGACCACGGCAACCCTGGCTCACGTCCCAAACGCGCTTCATCCGGCGGTGCTTTAGGTGCGCCGAGCAGCTGTGCAGAAAGTCAAAGCTGCGGGCAGACTTCCTCCACTTCAAATTCATGCTTAAAACCTATAACCTAGCCCTTCACTAGACAGGCTGGACTAGATGGACAATGTCTTCATTCGGCCTTACATACTATGTTACTATGTTCACCATGCCAAACAAGTTTATTTCACCTCCCTTGTCTCCTCACTATCCCACAACCCTAAACAACTCTTTGAGACCTTTCACTCCTTCCTCAGCCCCAAAGAACAGGCCCCTGCGCCAGACCTGACTGCTGGAGAACTAGCTGACTATTTCAAAGAAAAAATCGACCACATTCGAAAAGAAATCTCTAAAAGCTGCATGGTTAGCCCTGATCCCAGTTTCATCAGCACTGCACCCAGCACCTACTCACTATCTATGCTAGAACCAATGACAGAGGAAGAAGTCTCCAGGCTGCTTTTCGTTGCCCGCCCCACCACCTGCGCTAGCGACCCTCTCCCTCTCACCTCCTCCGGTCCCTTTCCCCAGCTCTCATTACTCACCTCACTACAATCTGCAACCTCTACCTAACCTCTGGCACTTTTCCCTCCTCATTCAAACACTCCATTATATCCCCTCTGCTTAAAAAACCAACCCTGGACCCGACTGATGCTGCCAACTACAGACCCGTCTCAAACCTCCCCTTTATCTCCAAATTACTGGAATGCCTGGTCTACTCCCGCCTTACTCGCTTTCTCTGACAACTCGCTCCTCGACCCCCTCCAGTCTGGTTTCTGCTCTCTACACTCAACCGAAACTGCCCTTACAAAAGTAACAAATGACCTGATGACTGCAAAGTCTAGAGGTGATTACTCCCTACTAATCCTCCTTGACCTGTCTGCTGCATTTGACACTGTCGACCATAATCTCCTTCTCACTATGCTGCACTCTATTGGTCTAAAGGACACTGCTCTCTCCTGGTTCTCTTCCTACCTCTCTGACCGCTCTTTCAGTGTTTCCTTTGCTGGTTCTATCTCTGCTCCACTTCCTCTCGCTGTTGGGGTACCCCAGGGCTCGGTCCTTGGTCCCCTTCTTTTCTCTATCTATACTGCCCCAATTGGACAAACCATCCACAAATTTGGCCTCCAATACCATCTCTACGCTGACGACACCCAACTATAAACCTCCTCTCGTGAGATCTCTGGACCATTCCTCCAAAATATCACCGACTGTCTGTCCACTGTCTCTAACACTATGTCCTCCCTCTTTCTCAAACTAAACCTCTCTAAAACTGACCTCCTTGTCTTTCCACCTTCTAACCGACCTCCCCTCAACATCTCCATTCCAGTGTCTGGCACCATCATAACCCTCAGACGGCATGCCCGATGCCTTGGGGTCACACTGGACTCTGACCTCTCCTTTGCCCCCCATGTCCAATCTCTGGCCCAAACATGCCACCTGCACCTCAGAAATATTGCTAAAATACGTCCGTTCCTAACCACGGATACGCTAAAGAAGCTCGTGGTTGCCCTCATCCACTCCCGGCTTGACTACTGCAACTCGCTACTAAATGGCCTCCCCCGCACTAGACTCGCTCCACTCCAATCCATACTAAATGCAGCAGCTAGACTCATTTTTCTATCCAGTCGTTATTCAGACGCCTCTGCATTATGCCAGTCGCTGCATTGGCTGCCCATCCACTGCAGAACTAAATTTAAACTCCTCTACCTCACTCACAAAGCCCTGCATGGCGCTGCACCAGCATACATCGCCTCCCTACTGTCAGTACACCACCCAGCCCGCTCACTCCGATCCGCTAACACCCTCAGACTAAACACCCCTGTAATACAAACCTCACATGCTCGCCTACAGGACTTCACCAGAGCAGCACCCATCCTCTGGAATGCTCTACCCCAAGGCATCCGGACAATTCCCGATGCACGAAATTTCAGATGTGCCTTAAAAACGCACCTCTTCAGGGAAGCATACCAAATCGCCTGACCTAGTCCCTTGCCCCTCCCTATGGTGCCCCACCCTGTTTGCCTTCTAATAAATGATCTGTACATCTAATTTCCTATTGCCTGTGTTCCCCACCCCCTGCACCTCCTGTACCACCCCCAACCCATTTGTGTCTAACCCAATGTACCTCACATTGTAATTGTTGTATTGTTTTGCATTTATCCATGCCTGAAAGCGCTACAGAATAAGTTGGCGCTATACAAATAAAGATTATTATTATTATTATTCCTGACTTCACCCTGGGTCTTCCAGTGTCTGCCTGACTTCACATGGGCTATTCTGTGTCTGCCTGACTTCACATGGGCTATTCTGTGTCTGCCTGACTTCACACGGGACCTTTCCGTGTCTGCCTGACTTCACACGGGCCCTTCCCGTGTCTGGCTGACTTCACACGGGACCTTCCCGTGTCTGCCTGACTTCACACAGGACCTTCCCGTGTCTGGCTGACTTCACACGGGCCCTTTCTGTGTCTGCCTGACTTCACACGGGCCCTTTCTGTGTCTGCCTGACTTCACACGGGCCCTTTCCGTGTCTGCCTGACTTCACACGGGCCCTTTCCGTGTCCGCCTGACTTCACACGGGGCCTTTCCGTGTCCGCCTGACTTCACACGGGACCTTTCCGTGTCCGCCTGACTTCACACGGGGCCTTCCGGTGTCCGCCTGACTTCACACGGGGCCTTCCGGTGTCCGCCTGACTTTACACGGGGCCTTCCGGTGTCCGCCTGACTTCACACGGGGCCTTCCGGTGTCCGCCTGACTTCACACGGGGCCTTCCGGTGTCCGCCTGACTTCACACGGGGCCTTCCGGTGTCCGCCTGACTTCACACGGGGCCTTCCGGTGTCCGCCTGACTTCACACGGGGCCTTCCGGTGTCCGCCTGACTTCACACGGGGCCTTCCGGTGTCCGCCTGACTTCACACGGGGCCTTCCGGTGTCCGCCTGACTTCACACGGGGCCTTCCGGTGTCCGCCTGACTTCACACGGGGCCTTCCGGTGTCCGCCTGACTTCACACGGGGCCTTCCGGTGTCCGCCTGACTTCACACGGGGCCTTCCGGTGTCCGCCTGACTTCACACGGGGCCTTCCGGTGTCCGCCTGACTTCACACGGGGCCTTCCGGTGTCCGCCTGACTTCACACGGGGCCTTCCGGTGTCCGCCTGACTTCACACGGGGCCTTCCGGTGTCTGGCTGACTTCACATGAGTACTTGAGCAGTGATGTGTGTATATATATATGTACATATAGCACTAGTGCAGTGATGTGTGAATGTAATGTATCAGGGGATGTGTATGTGTAGATATGTATGTGTGTGTGTGTGTGTGTGTGTGTGTGTGTGTGTGTGTGTGTGTGTATATATATATATATATCTCAACTGTGAAATTCTGGGGAAATCCTGAAAACATGACCTGTTGGCGGTCCCTGAGGACTGCAGTGGAATGTGGATTCAGAGAACGGCAGTGGAATGTGGATTCAGAGAACGGCAGTGGAATGTGGATTCAGAGAACGGCAGTGGAATGTGGATTCAGAGAACGGCAGTGGAATGTGGATTCAGAGAACGGCATCATTGTGTGGATTCAGAAAACGGCATCATTGTGTGGATTCAGAAAACGGCATCATTGTGTGGATTCAGAAAACGGCATCATTGTGTGGATTCAGAAAACGGCATCATTGTGTGGATTCAGAAAACGGCATCATTGTGTGGATTCAGAAAACGGCATCATTGTGTGGATTCGAAAACGGCATCATTGTGTGGATTCGAAAACGGCATCATTGTGCGGATTCGAAAACGGCATCATTGTGCTGATTCAGAGAACGGCATCGTTGTCGTGTGGATGTGGTGAACAGCATTGTTGTGCAGATGCAGAGAACGGTGGGGATTGTGAGGATTCAGAGAACGGCGGTGTCATGTGGATTCAGCGAACTGCTGCAGTGTGCAGATTAAGAAATGACAGTGTTGTGAGGTTTCAGAGAACAGCAGCATTGTGCAGATTCGGAGAATGGCGTAGTCATGTGGATTCAGAGAACGGCAGTGGCTTGTGAATTCAGAGAATTACGTCATCATGCGGATTCAGAGAATGGCAGCTTCGTGAGGAGTCAAAAAAGGCAGTGTCACGAGGATTAGGAGAACGGCGGTTTCACATGGATGTAGAGAATGGCAGCGTTGTGCGGATTCAGAGAACGGCAGCGTTGTGAGGACTCAGAACGGCAAGTTGTGAGAACTCAGAGAAAGGCAGTGTTGTGAGGATCCAAAGAATGCCATCTTTGTGCGGATTCAGAGAACGGTGGTGAGTTAAGGATACAGAGAACGGTGTAGAGTGTGTGGATTCAGAGAACGGCGTAGTCATGTGGATTCAGAGAACGTCAGCGGTGTGTGGATTCAGAAAACAGTGGGGCGTGTGGATTCAGAGAACGGTGCTGACGCAAATTCAAAAAATGGCAGCGTCGTAAGGATTTAGAGAACGACAGTGGCATGTGGATTTAGAGAATGGGGTTGTCATGCCGATTCAAAGAAGGGGAGCATCGTGTGGATTCAGAGAACGGCAGTGGCATGTGGATTCAGAGGAGGGCAACATCGTGCAGATTCAGAGAACGGCGGGGAGTGTCAAGATTCAGAGAATGAGAGTTGTATGCAGGTTCAGAGAGCGGCAGGCTGTGTGGATTCAGAGAACGGCATCATCATCTGGATGCAGAAAACGGTGGCGAGTGTGAGGATTCAGAGAACTGCGTCGTTGTGTGGATTCAGAGAATAGCAGTGGTTTGTGAATTCAGAGAATGGCGTCATCGTGCGGATTCAGAAAACGGCAGTGTCGTGAGAATTCAAAAAAGGCAGTGTCATGAGGATTTGGAGAATGGCAGTGTCACATGGATTTAGAGAATGGCAGCGTCGTGAGGATTCAGATAACGGCAGCAGCGTCAGCATTCAGATAACGGCAGCATTGTGAGGATTCAGAGAACAGCAAGGAGTGGGAGGATTTAGAGAACAGCAAGGATTGTGAGAATTCAGAGAACGGCAGCATTGTGAGGATTCAAAGAACGGCAGCGTCACGTGGATTTAGAGAACGGCAGCATCGTGAGGATTCAGAGAATGACAGTGCCATGTGGATTGAGATAACGACACTGGCATGTGGATTTGGAGAACAGTGTTGTCGTGTGGATTTAGAGAACGGCAGTGGCATGTGGATTCAGAGGAAGGCGACATTGTGCAGATTCAGAAAACGGTGGGGAGTGTTAGGACTCAAAGAACAGCATCATCATCTGGATGCAGAAAACGGCAGCGAGTGTGCGGATTCAGAGAACAGCAGTGGCTTGTGAATTCAGCAAATAAGGGAGATGGAATAAATCCTCCACAGCGCCACCTATTAAAGGCAGCATTCCTTCAAGCCAAAGTCAGACATTTTATATAAGCCTTGTTACAATGACCAGGAATTAAAAGCAAAGCCAGACTCCATATACATACAGCTGTTTCAGGGTTTTTGCCCTTCATCATGGTACAATAGGAGTCTGGATTTGCTAGTGAGAGGCCTGGGATGGGGGTCAGAAACGCTATCTTTTCTCCTTAGGGAGAGCAACTATACTATAAACTAAGTGAGGAGACTCAAATGGCCATGCACGCTCCTCTGGGTAATATGCAAATAAGGGAGATGGAATAAATCCTCCACAGTGCCACCTCCCTTATTTGCATATTACCCAGCGGAGCGTGCATGGCCGTTTGAGTCTCCTCACTTAGTTTATAGTATAGTTGCTCTCCCTAAGGAGAAAAGATAGCGTTTCTGAGCCTTGTGAATTCAGAGAATGTCATCATCATGCAAATTCAGAGAATAGCGGTGGTGTGTGGATTTAGAGAACGGCGGTATTGTGAGTATTCAGAGAATGACCGTGCCATGTGGATTGAGATAACGACAGTGACATGTGGATTTAGAGAGCGGCAGGCTGTGTGGATTCAGAGATCAGCATCATCTGGATGCAGAGAACGGCAGTGAGTGTGTGGATTCAGAAAACGGCAGCATTGTGAGGATTCAGAAAATGGCAGCGTCGTTAGGATTTAAAAAAAAGGCAGTGTCACATGGATTTAGAGAACGGCAGCATCGTGAGGATTCAGAGAACGGCAGCATCGTGAGGATTCGGAGAACGGCAGCATCGTGAGGATTCAGAGAACGGCAGCGTCGTGAGGATTCAGAGAACGGCGGTATTGTGAGTATTCAGAGAATGACCGTGCCATGTGGATTGAGATAACGACAGTGACATGTGGATTTAGAGAGCGGCAGGCTGTGTGGATTCAGAGAACGGCAGCATTGTGAGGATTCAGAAAATGGCAGCGTCGTTAGGATTAAAAAAAAAGGCAGTGTCACATGGATTTAGAGAACGGCAGCATCGTGAGGATTCAGAGAACGGCAGCATCGTGAGGATTCAGAGAACGGCAGCATCGTGAGGATTCAGAGAACGGCAGCATCGTGAGGATTCAGAGAACGGCAGCGTCGTGAGGATTCAGAGAACGGCAGCGTTGTGAGGATTCAGAGAACGGCAGCGTTGTGAGAATTCAGAGAAAGGCAGTGTTGTGAGGATCCAGAGAAAGGCGTAGTCATGTGGATTCAGAGAACATCAGCGGTGTGTGGATTTAGAGAACGCCAGTATATGAGGATTCAGAGAACGGCAACGCTGTGTGGATTCAGAGAACAGCGGGGTGTGAGGAATCAGAAAACGGCAGCTTCTTGAGGATTCAAAGAACGGCGGTGTCATATGGATTTAGAGAATGGCAGTGTCGTGAGAATTCAGAGAACAGCAGCATAGTGAGGATTCAAAAAAGGCAGTGTCATGAGGATTTAAAGAACGGCAGGGGTGTGCAGATTTAGAGAATGACAGTGCCATGTGGATTGAGATAATGACAGTGGCATGTGGATTTAGAGAACAGTGTTATCGTGTGGATTCAGAGAACGGCGGTGCATGCGGATTCAGAGGAGGGCGACATTGTGCAGATTCAGAGAACGGCAGGATGGGGATTCAGAGAATGAGAGCTGTATGCAGATTCAGAGAGCAGCATCATCATCTGAAAACGGCAGCGAGTGTGCGGATTCAGAGAACTGCGTCATTGTGCGGATTCAGAGAACGGCGGGGTGTGTGGATTCAGAGATCGGCAGTGGCATGTGGATTCAGAGAATGGCATCATCGTGCGGATTCAGAGAATGGCAGCATTGTGAGGATTCAGAAAACGGCAGCATCATGAGGATTAAAAAAGGGCAGTGTCAAGTGGATTTAGAGAACGGCGGCGTCATGAGAATTCAAAAAATGGCAGGGGTGTGCAGATTTAGAGAACGACAGTGGCATGTGGATTTAGAGAACGGCAGCATTGTGAGGATCCAGAGAACGGTGTCGAGTTAAGGATTCAGAGAACGGCAGCGTTGTGAGGATTTAAAGAACGGCAGCGTCATGTGGATTTAGAGGAGGGCAACATCGTGCAGATTCAGAGAACGGCGGGGAGTGTCAAGATTCAGAGAATGAGAGCTGTATGCGGGTTCAGAGAGCGGCAGGCTGTGTGGATTCAGAGAACGGCAACATCATCTGGATGCAGAAAACGGTGGCAAGTTTGAGGATTCAGAGAACTGCGTCTTTGTGTGGATTCAGAGAATAGCAGTGGTTTGTAAATTCAGAGAATGGCGTCATCGTGCGGATTCAGAAAACGGCAGTGTCGTGAGAATTCAAAAAAGGCAGTGTCATGAGGATTTGGATAACGGCAGCGGCGTCAGGATTTAGATAACGGCAGCATTGTGAGGATTTAGAGAACAGCAAGGAGTGTGAGGATTTAGAGAACAGCAAGGATTGTGAGGATTCAGAGAACGGCAGCGTCATGAGCATTTAGAGAACGGGAGCGTCGTGAGAATTCAGGGAAAGGCAGCATTGTGAGGATTCAAAGAACAGCGAGGAGTGTGAGGATTCAGAGAATGTCATCGTTGTGCGGATTCAGAAAACGGTGGCAAGTTAAGGATTCATAGAACGTTGTTGTGTGGATGTAGAGAATAGTGGGGAGTGTGTTGATCCAGAGAACGTGTAGTCACGTGGATTCAGAGAACGTCAACGGTGTGTGGATTTAGAGAACTCCAGTGTATGAGGAATCAGAGAACGGCAACACTGTGGATTCAGAGAACAGCGGGGTGTATGGATTCAGAGAATGGCAGCCTTGTGAGGATTCAGAAAACGGCAGCATCATGAGGATTCAAAAAAGTCAGTGTCATGAGGATTTAAAGAACGGCAGTGTCACGTGGATTCAGAGAATGGCAGCGTCGTGAGAATTCAGAGAATGGCAGCATCGTGAGGATTCAAAGAACGGCAGCGTCACGTGGATTTAGAGAACGGCAGCATCGTGAGGATTCAGAGAATGACAGTGCCATGTGGATTGAGATAACGACACTGGCATGTGGATTTGGAGAACAGTGTTGTCGTGTGGATTCAGAGGAAGGCGACATTGTGCAGATTCAGAGAACGGTGGGGAGTGTTAGGATTCAAAGAACAGCATCATCATCTGGATGCAGAAAACGGCAGCGAGTGTGCGGATTCAGAGAACAGCAGTGGCTTGTGAATTCAGCAAATAAGGGAGATGGAATAAATCCTCCACAGCGCCACCTATTAAAGGCAGCATTCCTTCAAGCCAAAGTCAGACTTTTTATATAAGCCTTGTTACAATGACCAGGAATCAAAAGCAGAGCCAGACTCCATATGCATACAGCTGTTTCAGGGTTTTTGCCCTTCATCATGGTACAATAGGAGTCTGGCTTTGCTAGTGAGAGGCCTGGGATGGGGGTCAGAAACGCTATCTTTTCTCCTTAGGGAGAGCAACTATACTATAAACTAAGTGAGGAGACTCAAATGGCCATGCACGCTCCTCTGGGTAATATGCAAATAAGGGAGATGGAATAAATCCTCCACAGTGCCACCTCCCTTATTTGCATATTACCCAGCGGAGTGTGCATGGCCATTTGAGTCTCCTCACTTAGTTTATAGTATAGTTGCTCTCCCTAAGCAGAAAAGATAGCGTTTCTGAGCCTTGTGAATTCAGAGAATGTCATCATCATGGAAATTCAGAGAATAGCAGTGGTGTGTGGATTTAGAGAACGGTGGTGTCATATGGAGTCAGAGATCGTCGTTGTCGCGGGGATGCAGAGAATGGTGGGGAGTGTGAGCATTCAGAGAACAGCAGCGTCGTTAGGATTCAAAAAAGGCAGTGTCATGAGGATTTAGAGTACGGCAGCATCGTGAGGATTCGGAGAACAGCAGCGTTTTGAGGATTCGGAGAACGGCAGCGTTGTGAGGATTCGGAGAACGGCAGCGTTGTGAGGATTCGGAGAACGGCAGCGTTGTGAGGATTCGGAGAACGGCAGCGTTGTGAGGATTCGGAGAACGGCAGCGTTGTGAGGATTCGGAGAACGGCAGCGTTGTGAGGATTCGGAGAACGGCAGCGTTGTGAGGATTCGGAGAACGGCAGCGTTGTGAGGATTCGGAGAACGGCAGCGTTGTGAGGATTCGGAGAACGGCAGCGTTGTGAGGATTCGGAGAACGGCAAGTCATGAGAATTCAGAGAAAGGCAGTGTTGTGAGGATCCAAAGAAAAGCGAGGAGTGTGAGGATTCATAGAACGTCATTGTCGCGTGGATGCAGAGAACAGTGGGGAGTGTGTGGATCCAGAGAAAGGCGTAGTCATGTGGATTCAGAGAACATCAGCGGTGTGTGGATTCAGAGAACAGCGGGGTGTGAGGAATCAGAAAAGGCAGCGTCGTGAGGATTCAAAAAAGGCAGTGTCATGAGGATTCAAAGAACGGCGGTGTCACATGGATTCAGAGAATGGCAGCGTCGTGACAATTCAGAGAACAGCAGCATAGTGAGGATTCAAAAAAGGCAGTGTCATGAGGATTTAAAGAACGGCAGGGGTGTGCAGATTTTAGAGAATGACAGTGCCATGTGGATTGAGAGAACAGTGTTGTCATGCGGATTCAGAGAACGGGAGCATCGTGTGGATTCAGAGAACGGCAGTGCATGTGGATTCAGAGGAGGGCGACATTGTGCAGATTCAGAGAACGGCAGGATAGGGATTCAGAGAATGAGAGCTGTATGCAGATTCAGAGAGCAGCATTATCATCTGAAAACGGCAGCGAGTGTGAGGATTCAGAGAACTGCGTCGTTGTGCGGATTCAGAGAACGGCGGGGTGTGTGGATTCAGAGAATGGCGTCATCGTGCGGATTCAGAGAATGGCAGCATTGTGAGGATTCAGAAAACGGCAGCATCATGAGGATTAAAAAAGGGCAGTGTCAAGTGGATTTAGAGAACGGCAGCGTCATGAGAATTCAGAGAACGGCAAGGGTGTGCAGATTCAGAGAATGGCGGTGTCACGTGGATTTAGAGAGCGGTAGCATTGTAAGGATTCAGAGAAAGTCAGTGTTGTGAGGATACAGAGAATGACATCGTCGTGTGGATTTAGAGAATGCTGTCGTCGTGCATATTTAGAGACCAGTGTTGTCAAGTGGATTCAGAGAATGGCAGCATCATCAGAACGGCTGTGGCATGTCGATTAAGAGAATGGTGTCATCATGTTGATGCAGAGAATGGCAGCGGTGTGCGGATTCAGAGAACGTCATCGTCATGTGGAATCAGAGAACAGCAGTGTCATGAGGGTTCAGAGAATGTTGCGTACGGACCAGGGAAGTGTGTCATCAGTTGAATGCAGAGAACGACGGTGAGTGTGAGGATTCAGAGAACAGTGTCGTGCGGATTCAGAGGACGGCGACATGTGGATTCAGAAAACGGCGGGGTCATGAGGATTCAGAGAACGTTAGTGGCATGTGTATTCCGAGAACAGCAGGGCATGTGGATTCAGAGAATGTCATCATTGTGTGCATTCAAAGAACGGCAGCTTCGTGTGGATTCAGACAACAGCGGTGGCATGTGGTTTTAGAGAATGGCGTCATTGTGCGGATTCAGAGAACGGCATTATCATGCAGATTCAGAGAACGGAGGGGAGTGTGAGGATTCAGAGAACAGCGTCATGAGGATTCAGAAAACGTCAGCATTGTGAGGATTCTGAGAAAGGTAGTGCCGTGAGGATCCAGAGAATGACGAGGAGTGTTGGTATTCAGAGAATGTTGTCGTCATGTGGATTTAGAATACAGCGTTGTCATCTTTATGCAGAGAACGTCGGCAAGTGAGAGGATTCTGAAAACTACATCATTGTGCAGATTCAGAGAATGGCGGGGTGTATGGATTCAGAGAATGGTGTCATTGTGAGGATTCAGACAACAGCGGTGGCATGTGGATTCAGAGAACGGCAAGGCCTGTGGGTGCAGAAAATGGAGTCGCTGTGCGGATTCAGAGAATGGCGGTGGCATGTGGATTCAAAGAACCGCGTCATCGTGCGGATTCAGAGAACGACAGTGAGTGTGAGGATTCAGAAAATTGTGTCGTTGTATGGATTCAGAAAACGGCAATGTCGTGTGGATTCAGCAAACGGCTGCAGTGTGCTAATTCAGAGTTGTCATGTGGATGCAGAGAACGGCAGGGAGTGTGAGGATTCAGAGAACAGCGTCGTTGTGTGGATTAAGAGAATGGCAGCATTGTGAGGATCCCGTAAACGTCGAGAAGTGTGATGATTCAGAGAACAGCAGCATCGTGCAGCTTCAGAAAATGGTATCGTCAGGTGGATACAGAGAACAGTTGCGATTGTGAGGATTCAGAGAACAGCGGTGACATTGATTCAGAGCACGGCGAGGTGTGTGGATTCAGAGAACGGCAGCGGCATGGGGATTCAGAGAATGGCAGCGTTGGGAGGATTTTAGAGAACGGCAGTGACATGTGGATTCAGAGAACAGCAAGGCATGTGTATACTGCTTTGTCGTGCGGATTCAGAGAACGGCGGCGTTGTGTGGATTCAGAGTACGTAGTCGTCATGTGAATTCAGAGAATGGCGTTGCTGTGCATATTTAGAGAACAGCAGCATTGTAAGGATTCAGAGAGCGGCATTGTTATGTGGATGCAGAAAATGGCTGCGGTGTGCGGATTCAGAGAACAACAGTGTTGTGAGGCTTCACAGAATGGCAGCGTCGTGCAGATTCAGAGAACAGCGTTGTTATGTGGATGCAGAGACTGGCGGGGAGTTTGAGGATTCAGAGTGTGGATTCAAAGAACCGCGGAGTATGTATATATTTTCATTCGTTGAGCCATATCGAATCCCCTCCCTTCCCCATGCCCCTCTCAGGTCCAGTGTACAAGCCAGCCTTTGTCTCCTCAACATGTGTTCAGACAAAGACCGGCTTGTTTGTCTCAGAAGTTGAGAGCGGGGGGGGGGAGAGGAGGAGAGACGCCCAAGATAGATATACCTTCAGTCTTACAGTATAGCAATGTGATTTAACCCTTAAGAGGCTGCTCTAGAACTTAGGGATAATGTTATAGCACACATCTTTCACCATGCCATTATGCAGCAATTACCATAATAAAATTATGTGGCCATTAGTATAATACATCTAGTTTATACAAATCAATAGACATTTTACGCTAACTAATCATCATTTCTACTACAATTCCCCCTTGAAATGTCTATTCTCTAACTTTCCCTGGTAATTTTTACAGTCCTCTCTGGGTGACCCTCCTCAGTAACCCAAATCTAGACAGGCCCTTCGAGCAAACCAAGGTAAGCTCTCTAAGGCAGCCACAGGTTTTCACAGCCCTTGCGACTGGACCACAGCTAGCCTGGGTCCCCCGTAGTCACCGACTCGTAATCCCAATGAGGGTGGTATGGCCCTATAACTGGAGCGCGTTGTAGGTTGGATTTAGGGTCTTCAAGTGGGTGTAGGACTTGTCCACTCCTTCTGGGGATGCATCCAGCAAACTCATTGTGGGAGCTGCTTTTTCAGCGGCAGTTTCACTGGTCTTCCTGACACAGGGGATAACACAGCAGACTAGAACAGAAAAGATAATCAGTACACATAGAACAGCAAGGCCTATCTGGACCAGGATCCTTTGCCACCCACTCATCCATAAAAAGTATTGGTCCCAAGGGTCAGTTATCCCTGAGTTTCTTTTTAGTTCTTCCAATAGTGCAGTCAGCTTCTTGATGGCAACTGTGACTTTACCTGTGGGTCCCGTGTTGTCTGGGATGTAGGTACAACAAGTTTCCCCTATCATTTTATAGACGCCTCCCTTTTCAGCTAAAATCATATCTAAGGCCATTCTATTTTGAAAAGTCCTAGTCGAGGCAGGTCCTAATTGGTCGGCTAATCCCTGTAAGGCATGTCTGATATAGTTTATAAATCGCTGCTGATTATCTATATATATAAAAATGAATGTATGCGTGTCTGTCTGTGTGTCTGTCTGTCTGTCTGTGTGTCTGTCTGTCTGTGTCTGTCTGTCTGTCTGTGTGTCTGTCTGTCTGTGTCTGTCTGTCTGTCTGTGTGTCTGTCTGTCTGTCCTTTATGCGCTACTACACCATTCATCCGATCGCCATGAAACTTTGGGAAGGCATAGTACAACTATCCTATGATAAATGGCGTGCATGCGAGCGTCGTCGACAGTTGCGCCCCCCCCCCCCCCAAGTAGATCGTTTGCTTTCCATCACTGCCACTAATTCTCTCACTTCGCGATGTCATGGAAACTTGAAATTTGGCACGAGCATTGATTATGTCATAAATAGGAAAAGCTAATGGGTCCCAACTCGATTATTCAATTCTAAGCGCCAAAGAATTAGCGTCCAAATTTTACATACGGAATCTAATTCTCTCACTTCCCAATGTCATAGAAACTTGAAATTTGGCACAGGCATTGATTATGTTATAAATAGGAAAAGCTAATGGGTCCCGACTTGATTATTCAATTCTAAGCGCAAAAGAATTAGTGTCCAAATTTTACGTACGGAATCTAATTTTCTCACATAGAAACTTGAAATTTGGCAGGAGCATTGATTATGTCATAAATAGGAAAAGCTAATGGGTCCAAACTCGATTATTCAATTCTAAGCGCCAAAGAATTAGCGTCCAAATTTTGCATACGGAATCTAATTCTCTCACTTCGCAATGTCATAGAAACTTGAAATTTGGCACGGGCATTCAATATGTTATAAATAGGAAAAGCTAATGGGTCCCAACTCGATTATTCAATTCTATGCGCAAAAGAATTAGCATCCAAATTTTACGTACAGAATGTAATTTTCTCACATAGAAACTTGAAATTTGGCACGGGCATTGATTATGCCATAAATAGGAAAAGTTAATGGGTCCCAACTCGATTGTTCAATTCTATGCGCAAAAGAATTAGCGTCCAAATTTTACGAACGGAATGTAATTTTCTCACTTCCTGATATATATAAATGAATGTATGTCTGTCTGTCTGTCCTTTATGCATTACTACACCATTCATCCAATTGCCATGAGACTTTGGGAAGTTGTTGAGTACACTCCTGGGAAGATTATAGACATAGTACAACTATCCTACGATAGGTGCCGCGCCCGTGCGAGCGTCGTCGACAGTTATGCCC
This sequence comes from Eleutherodactylus coqui, assembly GCF_035609145.1. Taxonomy (NCBI): domain Eukaryota; kingdom Metazoa; phylum Chordata; class Amphibia; order Anura; family Eleutherodactylidae; genus Eleutherodactylus; species Eleutherodactylus coqui. The sequence continues at coordinate 342,491 of NC_089841.1, forward strand.
CCCAGACAAAGATCGTTTGATTTCCATCTCAAGCACGAAAGCAAAAGGCATTACGAGCAACGGGAGGCGTGTTCAACTACAAGATGATGCATCAGCCGAACATATCACAAGACAATTGCTGGATATTGAGAATGCTGAGGTAAAATGAAAGCTGTGCTGTGATTGGTTGTTATAAATTATACTGCTGAGGTAACATGAAAGCTGCGCTGTGATTGGTTGCTATATATAATACCGCAGAGGTAACATGAAAGCTGCGCTGTGATTGGTTGTTACATATTATACTGAGGTAACATGAAAGCTGTGCTGTGATTGGTTGTTATATATTATACTGAGGTAACATGAAAGCTGTGCTGTGATTGGTTGTTATTAGAGATGAGCGAACGCGTTCGTCCGAGCTTGATATTCGTGCGAATATTAGGGTGTTCGGGATGTTCGTTATTCGTGACGAACACCATGCGGTGTTCCGGTTACTTTCACTTCCTTCCCTGAGACGTTAGCGCGCTTTTCTGGCCAATTGAAAGACAGGGAAGGCATTACAACTTCCCCCTGCAACGTTTAAGCCCTATACCACCCCCCTGCTGTGAGTGGCTGGCGAGATCAGGTGTTCGCCTAATATAAAAGTCGGCCCCTCCCGCGGCTCGCCTCAGATGCGGTGTGAGTTAGATGAGGGACAGTGCTGTTTGTACCGGAGCTGCTGTAGGGAAAGAATTGGTAGTTAGTGTAGGCTTCAAGACCCCCCAAAGGTCCTTATTAGGGCCACTGATAGCTGTGTGTTGGCTGCTGTTAGCAGTGGGATTTTTTCTTTTCTCAAAATCGGCTCTGCAGAGCGTTGCACCTGGCATTAGGGACAGAAGTGCTGCATAGGCAGGGAGAGTGTTAGGAGTGAGTGTAGCCTTCAAGAACCTCAACGGTCCTTTCTAGGGCCATATTTATCCGTGTGCAGTACTGTCCAGGCTGCTGTTAGCTGTGCTGCATTTTTTTTGGGCTTCTCAAAATCGCCTCTGCAGAGCATTCCACCCTCCATTGATACTGCAGGGAAAGAATTGTATAGGCAGGGCCACAACACAGTTATTATTCATAGAATATACGCAGTGCTGCCTTTTGGTGGAAAAACAAGTGGAAACAAATCTATTTGTCCAGCCTCTGTCCGTCCTTACGCCTGTGGAGACGTGTGAGCTGCGTGAAAAACATTGCTAAATCATACGCACCCAGCTACGCTTTACTGCTGGCTTCGCCATTTGCTTTCCTTAATTGGGAAAAAAAATACCTGCTCTGCCAGAGCTATAATAACTCTGCTACCCTCACGTTCTGTGACACATAAGCAGGGACACAGCACAGTTATTAAACTTCTCATGTTCATAGAATATACGCAGTGCTGCCTTTTGGTGGAAAAACAAGTGGAAACAAATCTATTTGTCCAGCCTGTGTCCGTCCTTACGGGCGGTGGACACGTGTGAGCTGCGTGAAAAACATTGCTAAATCATACGCACCCAGCTACGCTTTACTGCTGGCTTCGCCATTTGCTTTCCTTAATTGGGAAAAAAAATACCTGCTCTGCCAGAGCTATAATAACTCTGCTACCCTCACGTTCTGTGACACATAAGCAGGGACACAGCACAGTTATTAAACTTCTCATGTTCATAGAATATACGCAGTGCTGCCTTTTGGTGGAAAAACAAGTGGAAACAAATCTATTTGTCCAGCCTGTGTCCGTCCTTACGGGCGGTGGACACGTGTGAGCTGCGTGAAAAACATTGCTAAATCATATGCACCCAGCTACGGTTTACTGCTGGCTTCGCCATTTGCTTTCCTTAATTGGGAAAAAAAATACCTGCTCTGCCAGAGTTATAATAACTCTGCTACCCTCACGTTCTGTGACACATAAGCAGGGACACAGCACAGTTATTACACTTCTCATGTTCATAGAATATACGCAGTGCTGCCTTTTGGTGGGAAAAAACTGAAAACAAATCTATTTGTCCAGCCTCTGTCCGTCCTTACGGGCGGTGGACACGTGTGAGCTGCGTGAAAAACATTGCTAAATCATACGCACCCAGCTACGCTTTACTGCTGGCTTCGCCATTTGCTTTCCTTAATTGGGAAAAAAAATACCTGCTCTGCCAGAGTTATAATAACTCTGCTACCCTCACGTTCTGTGACACATTAGCAGGGACACAGCACAGTTATTAAACTTAGATTATTCATTCACTAGAGGCAGTGGGGCCTTTCGTTTTCCCAAAAGGGCAAAAATTATATTTGGCCTGCAGTCTTGCGCCAATTTATTTCCTGCCTGTTAAATCAAATCACTGGTAATACAGCATGCTGAGGGGTAGGGGTAGGCCTAGAGGACGTGGACGCGGCCGAGGACGCGGAGGGCCAAGTCAGGGTGTGGGCACAGCCCGAGCTCCTGATCCCGGTGTGTCGCAGCCGAGTGTTGCGCGATTAGGAGAGAGGCACGTTTCTGGCGTCCCCACATTCATCGCCCAATTAATGGGTCCACGCGGGAGACGGTTATTAGAAAATGAGCAGTGTGAGCAGGTCCTGTCCTGGATGGCAGAAAGTGCTTCGAGCAACCTATCGTCAACACGCAGTTCTGCGCCGTCCACTGCTGCAAATCCGAATCCTCTGTCTGCTGCTCCTCCTTCCTCCCAGCCTCCTCACTCCACTACAATGACACCTGCTCAGGAGCGGGAACACTCCCAGGAACTGTTCTCGGGCCCCTGCTTAGATTGGGCAGCAGCGGTTCCTCTCCCACCAGAGGAGTTTATCGTCACTGATGCCCAACCATTCGAAAGTTCCCGGGGTCCGAGGGAAGAGGCTGGGGACTTCCGCCAACTGTCTCAACAACTTTCTGTGGGTGAGGAGGATGATGACGATCAGACACAGTTGTCTTGCAGTGAGGTAGTAGTAAGGGCAGTAAGTCCAAGGGAGCAGCGCACAGAGGATTCGGAGGAAGAGCAGCAGGACGATGAGGTGACTGACCCCACCTGGTGTGCAACGCTTACTCAGGACAGGTCTTCAGAGGGGGAGTCAAGGGCATCAGCAGGGCAGGTTGCAAGAGGCAGTGCGGTGTCCAGGGGTAGAGGCAGGGCCAGACCGAATAATCCACCAAGTGTTTCCCAAAGCGCCCCCTCGCGCCATGCCACCCTGCAGAGGCCGAGGTGCTCTAAGGTCTGGCAGTTTTTCACAGAGACGCCTGACGACCGACGAACAGTGGTGTGCAACCTTTGTTGCGCAAAGCTCAGCCGGGGAGCCAACACCAACAGCCTCACCACCACCACCATGCGCAGACATATGATGGCCAAGCACCCCACAAGGTGGGACGAAGGCCGTTCACCGCCTCCGGTTTGCACCCCTGCCTCTCCCCCTGTGCCCCAACCTGCCACTGAGATGCAACCCCCCTCTCAGGACACAGGCACTACCGCCTCATGGCCTGCACCCACACCCTCATCTCCGCTGTCCTCGGCCCCATCCAGCAGTGTAGTTCAGCGCACCGTTCAGCCGTCGCTTGCGCAAGTGTTCGAGCGCAAGCGCAAGTACGCCGCCACGCACCTGCACGCTCAAACGTTAACCTTCCGCATAGCAAAATTCATCAGCCTTGAGATGCTGCCGTATAGGGTTGTGGAAACTGAGTCCTTCAAAAGTATCATGGAGGCGGCGGCCCTGCGCTACTCAGTTCCCAGTCGCCACTACTTTTCCCGATGTGCCGTCCCAGCCCTGCACGACCACGTCTCCCGCAACATTGTGCGCGCCCTCACCAACGCGGTTACTGCCACGGTCCACTTAACTACGGACACGTGGACAAGCACAGGCGGGCAGGGCCACTACATCTCCCTGACGGCACATTGGGTGAATTTAGTGGAGGCTGGGACAGAGTCAGAGCCTGGGACCGCTCACGTCCTACCCACCCCCAGAATTGCGGGCCCCAGCTCGGTGGTGGTATCTGCGGAGGTGTATGCTTCCTCCACTAAAGCACCCTCCTCCTCCTCCTCCTCCTCCTCTGTCTCGCAATCAAGATGTGTTAGCAGCAGCATGTCGCCAGCAGTCGGTGTCGCGCGGTGTGGCAGCACAGCGGTGGGCAAGCGTCAGCAGGCCGTGCTGAAACTACTCAGCTTAGGCGATAAGAGGCACACGGCCCACGAACTGCTGCAGGGTCTGACACAGCAGACCGACCGCTGGCTTGCGCCGCTGAGCCTCCAACCGGGCATGGTCGTGTGTGACAACGGGCGTAACCTGGTGGCGGCTCTGCAGCTTGGCAGCCTCACGCACGTGCCATGCCTGGCCCACGTCTTTAATTTGGTGGTTCAGCGGTTTCTGAAAAGCTACCCACGCTTGTCAGACCTGCTCGTAAAGGCGCGCCGGCTCTGCGCACATTTCCGCAAGTCCCACACGGACGCTGCCACCCTGCGCACCCTGCAACATCACTTTAAGCTGCCAGTGCACCGACTGCTGTGCGACGTGCCCACACGGTGGAACTCTACGCTCCACATGTTGGCCAGGCTCTATGAACAACGTAGAGCTATAGTCGAATACCAACTCCAACATGGGCGGCGCAGTGGGAGTCAGCCTCCTCAATTCCTTTCAGAAGAGTGGGCCTGGTTGGCAGACATCTGCCATGTCCTTGGTAATTTTGAGGAGTCTACCCAGGTGGTGAGCGGCGATGCTACAATCATTAGCGTCACCATTCCTCTGCTATGCATCTTGAGAAATTCCCTGCAAACCATAAAGGCAGCTGCTTTGCGCTCGGAAACGGGGGCGGGGGAAGACAGTATGCCGCTGGATAGTCAGGGCACCCTCCTGTCTATTTCTCAGCGCGTACAGGAGGAGGAGGAGGAGCATGAGGAGGATGAGGAGGAGGGGGAAGAGACAGCTTGGGCCGCTGCTGACGGTACACCGGCTGATTGCCTGTCATCCTTTCAGCGTGTATGGCCTGAGGAGGAGGAGGAGGAGGAGGAGGATCCTGAAAGTGATCTTCCGAGTGAGGACAGCCATGTGTTGCGTACAGGTACCCTGGCACACATGGCTGACTTCATGTTAGGATGCCTTTCTCGTGACCCTCGCGTTGCACGCATTCTGGCCACGACGGATTACTGGGTGTACACACTGCTCGATCCACGGTATAAGGAGAACCTGCCCACTCTGATTCCCGAAGAGGAAAGGGGTTCGAGAGTGTTGCTATACCACAGGACCCTTGCGGACAAGCTGATGGTAAAATTCCCAGCCGACAGCGCTAGTGGCAGAAGGCGCAGTTCCGAGGGCCATGTTGCAGGGGATGTGCGTAGATCGAGCAGCATGTACAGCCCAGGCAGTGCAACAGTCTTTAAGGGCCTGGCCAGCTTTATGGCTCCCCACCAAGACTGTGTCACCGCTCCCCAGTCACGGCTGAGTCGGCGGGAGCACTGCAAAAGGATGGTGAGGGAGTACGTAGCGGATCGCACGACCATCCTTGGTGACGCCTCTGCCCCCTACAACTACTGGGTGTCGAAGCTGGACACGTGGCCTGAACTAGCCCTGTATGCCCTTGAGGTGCTTGCTTGTCCTGCGGCTAGCGTCTTGTCGGAAAGGGTGTTTAGTGCGGCTGGGGGAATCATCACAGATAAGCGTAGCCGCTTGTCAACCGACAGTGCCGACAGGCTAACACTCATCAAGATGAACAAAGGCTGGATTTCCCCAGACTTCTGTTCTCCACCAGCGGACAGCAGCGATACCTAAGCAATACGTAGGCTGCACCCGCGGATGGAAGCTACGTTCTCTCTCACCATCCAAAACGGGGACATTTCTGCTTCATCAATCTGTGTCTAATATTCCTCCTCCTCCTCCTCCTGCTCCTCCTCCTGAAACCTCACGTAATCACGCTGAACGGGCAATTTTTCTTAGGGCCACAAGGCTCACTCAAATAATTTTTCAGAACAATTTTTATAAGTTTCAATTAGCTTAAAAGCGTTGGAACTTTAACTTGAACCAATTTTTCGTTACACTGGGCTGCCTCCAGGCCTAGTTACCACTTAAGCCACATTAACCAAAGCGATTCACCTGCCATCTTGGTTGGGCATGGCCAATTTTTACTGAGGTACATTAGTACTGTTGGTACACCAATTTTTTGGGGCCCTCACCTACAGTGTAATCATAGTAATTTCTATGTTCTTCGCCTGCACTCATGGTACAGAAAGGTGTGTGGGGTTGGCCTACACTTTAGCTACATAAATGTCACTTGTGCCTTGGCTATACTAAGGCTACTGAAATGGAACTAAGACTGCGCTCCCGCTATACTGCTGCTTCAGAATTGTTACTGGGGCCTGTCTTGAGTGCTACTATTGCTTACATGGAACGAAGACTGCGCTCCCGCTATACTGCTGCTTCAGAATTGTTACTGGGGCCTGTCTTGAGTGCTACTATTGCTTACATGGAACGAAGACTGCGCTCCCGCTATACTGCTGCTTCAGAATTGTTACTGGGGCCTGTCTTGAGTGCTACTATTGCTTACATGGAACGAAGACTGCGCTCCCGCTATACTGCTGCTTCAGAATTGTTACTGGGGCCTGTCTTGAGTGCTACTATTGCTTACATGGAACGGACACGTGGAGAGGACACGTAGTGCCTCAAAAACATCCCCCTCCTCCTCCAACAGGGAAAACATTGTTGGCAAATGCCTTTGCATTGGTTCGTCTGGTGGCAGTCCAAGAATTTCACCTTTACCGACACTACAAGAGAGCCCCCCCACCATCCCCCCGCCACGGCCCACTTAATCCTGGCCACATTCCGAAAACCAACAAAATACAACCGTGGTACTAGGTCCGCAGTCACCACCACATTACCACCAACGCGGTTACTGTTAAGGTGCATATAACCACGGACACGTGGAGAGGACACGTAGTGCCTCAAAAACATCCCCCTCCTCCTCCAACAGGGAAAACATTGTTGGCAAATGCCTTTGCATTGGTTCGTCTGGTGGCAGTCCAAGAATTTCACCTTTACCAACACAACAAGAGAGCCCCCACACCATCCCCCCGCCACGGCCCACTTAATCCTGGCCACATTCCGAAAACCAACAAAATAAAACCGTGCTACTAGGTCCGCAGTCACCACCACATTACCACCAACGCGGTTACTGTTAAGGTGCATATAACCAGTCTGACTGGGGCATGCAGACACCTTGACAGAATGAATAGTGTGTGGCACATAGGTTCCCCATTGCTATGCCCACGTGTGCAGCTCCTGATGGCGGTGGCACAGGATTATATTTCTCATTGCTTCTGTACAGCATTGTGGGCTATCGCCCCGCCCCTTTTAAAGAGGGTCGCTGCCTAGCCGTGCCAACCCTGTGCAGTGTGTGCCTGCGGTCCCTCGTCGTGGCAGACGCACTTCTAAATAGACATGAGGGTGGTGTGGCATGAGGGCAGCTGAAGGCTGCGCAGGGACAGTTTGGTGTGCGCTGTGGGGGGGAGGGGGTGCGGTTGGGCAGCATGTAACACAGGAGAAGTGGCAGTGGAGTGTCATGCAGGCGGTGATTGTGCTTTGTTGGAGGTAGTGTGGTGCTTAGCTAAGGTATGCCATGCTAATGAGGGCTTTTCAGAAGTAAAAGTTGTTGGGGGGGGGGGGGGGCCCACTCTTGCCGCTATTGTGGCTTAATAGTGGGACCTGTGAACTTGAGATGCAGCCCAACATGTAGCCCCTCGCCTGCCCTATCCGTCACTGTGTCATTCCCATCACTTTCCTGAATTGCCCAGATTTTCACACATGAAAACCTTAGTGAGCATCGGCGAAATACAAAAATGCTCGGGTCGCCCATTGACTTCAACGGGGTTCGTTGTTCGAAACGAACCCTCGAGCATCACGGGAAGTTCGTTCCGAATAACGAACACCCGAACATTTTGGTGTTCGCTCATCTCTAGTTGTTATATATTATACTGAGGTAACATGAAAGCTGCGCTGTGATTGGTTGTTATATATTATACTGCTGAGGTAACATGAAAGCTGTGCTGTGATTGGTTGTTATTTCTCTTACTGCTAAGGTAACATGAAAGCTGCGCTGTGATTGGTTGTTATCTAGATATATAAAAACGAATGAATGTATGTCTGTCTGTCTTCGCAGCAACGCGCGACGGGTAAGCTAGTCTATATATATAAAATTGAATGTATGCGTGTCTGTCTGTCTGTGTGTCTGTCTGTTTGTCCTTTATGCATTACTACACCATTCATCCGATCGCCTATCCTACGATAAATGGCGCGCGTGCGAGCATCATCGACAGTTATGCCCCCCCAGACAAAGATCGTTTGATTTCCATCATTGCCACCAATTCTCTCACTTCCCAATGTCGTAGAAACATGAAATTTGGCACGAGCATTGATTATGTCATAAATAGGAAAAGTTAATGGGTCCCAACTCAATTATTCAATTCTAAGCGCATAAGAATTAGCGTCCAAATTTTACGTACGGAATGTAATTCACTTCCCAATGTAACAGAAACTTAAAATTTGGCACGAGCATTGATTATGTCACAAATAGGAAAAGCTAATGGGTCCCAACTCAATTATTCAATTCTAAGCACCAAAGAATTAGCGTCCAAATTTTACGTACGGAATCTAATTTTCTCACTTCCCGATGTCATAGAAACATGAAATTTAACATGAGCATTGATTATGTCATAAATAGGAAAAGTTAATGGGTCCCATAACAATTATTCAATTCTAAGCGCCGAAAAATTAGCGTCCAAATTTTACGTACGGAATCTAATTTTCTCACTTCGCGATGTCATAGAAACATGAAATTTAACATGAGCATTGATTATGTCATAAGTAGGAAAAGTTAAAAGGTCCCAACTCGATTATTTAATTCTAAACGCAAAAGAATTAGCGTTAGAGATGAGCGAACGTGTTCGGCTCCGCCCCTTTTCGCCCGGACACCGAACTTCGCGAGGAATTCCGTGTTCGGGCGAAAAAAGTTCGGGGGTCGCCGTGGCAGCGCGGGGGGTTGCGGCGGGGAGTGGGGGGGAGAGGGAGAGAGAGAGGGCTCCCCCCTGTTCCCCGCTGCTGCCGCCCGCGCCGCCGCGCCTCTCCCCGCCCCCCGGCGCCCCCCGAATACTTACGCGCGAACACGGAAGTCCTCGGAAAAGCCGGTGTTCGGGTGCGTAAGTGTTCGTTAAGAACACGTTCGCTCATCTCTAATTAGCGTCCAAATTTTACGTACGGAATCTTATTTTCTCACTTCCCAATGTCATAGAAACTTGAAATTTGGCACGAGCATTGATTATGTCACAAATAGGAAAAGCTAATAGGTCCCAACTCGATTCTTTAATTCTAAGCGCCAAAGAATTTGCATCCAAATTTTGCGTACGGAATCTAACTCTCTCACTTCCCAATGTAATAGAAACTTGAAATTAGGCACGAGCATTGATTATGTCATAAATTGGAAAAGCGAATGGGTCCCAACTCAATTATTCAATTCTAAGCACCAAAGAATTAGCGTCCAAATTTTACGTACGGAATCTAATTTTCTCACTTCCCGTTGTCATAGAAACTTGAAATTTGGCACGAGCATTGATTAGGTCATAAATAGGAAAAGTTAATGGGTCCCAACTCGATTATTCAATTCTAAGCGCAAAAAAATTAGCGTCCAAATTTTACGTACGGAATCTAATTCTCTTACTTCCAGATGTCATCTATATATATATATATATATATATATATATATATATATATATATATATATATATATAATGAATGTATATCTGTCTTTCTGTCTGTCCTTTATGCATTACTACACCATTCATCCAATCACCATGAAACTTTGGGAAGTTGTTGAGTACACTCCTGGGAAGATTACTAGCATAGTACAACTATCCTACGATAGGTGGGGTGCGTGCAAGCCTTAATCAACAGTTATACCCCCCAGACAAAGATCGTTTGATTTCCATCTCAAGCACGAAAGCAAAAGGCATTATGAGCAACGGGAGGCGTGTTCAACTACAAAATGATGCATTCGCCGAACGTATCACAAGACAATTGCTGGATATTGATAATGCTGAGGTAAAAAGAAAGCTGTGCTGTGATTGGTTGCTATTTCTTATACTGCTGAGGTAACATGAAAGCTGTGCTGTGATTGGTTGCTATTTCTTATACTGCTGAGGTAACATGAAAGCTGTGCTGTGAATGGTTTCTATATATTATACTGCTGATGCAACATGAAAGCTGTGCTGTGATTGGTTGCTACTTATACTACTCAGGTTACATGAAAGCTGTGCTGTGATTGGTTGCTATATATTATACTGCTGAGGTAACATGAAAGCTGTGCTGTGATTGGTTGCTATATATTATACTACTGAGGCTACATGAAAGCTGCGCTGCGATTGGTTGTTATATATTATACCACTGAGGTAACATGAAAGCTGCGCTGTGATTGGTTGTTATATATTATACCGCTGAGGTAACTTAAAAGCTGCGCTGTGATTGGTTGTTATCTAGATATATAAAAACGAATGTATGTATGTCTGTCTGTCTTCGCAGCAACGCACGACGGGTAAGCTAGTAATAAATATAATTAATCCAGTCAACTTTTTTATTTACCGTAATGATTGGAAAATGGATTTGAATCCAGCTTTAACTTGGTCTCCTGCTTTAAACTCGTCAGGTACCCCCCTTGGCTGTCCTATGGCATCATTGTACACGTGTAAATCAAACTACCGCCAGGAACCTCTCTTCTCACTCTATGGTAACTATTAGGAGTAAACTCATTATCCTCAACGTTGTCTGACAGGATGTGGAGGAGCATAAGGACTTTTGCTGAAGCACACTCCCCTGTCCAATTACCTCCCAGATGGGTCCTCAACCTCATGTCCCCACAATGCGAGTAAACGGCTCCTAAGGACTGGACCTGGTTCTGCGTCCATTCCCCTCCTAGCGTACTGTAGGAGGAGCAATACCCATTGGTGAAGTTCCCCAAAAATCTCCCTTGACTCTGTCTGTTTGCATACCAGGTGTAGTTTCCGGGGTAGATTGTAATGCTTTCCCCGGGGTGAGGCACTTGGGTGATTATGGGGTATTCCTTTTTCCACTTCTCACAAGGATTCCAGTTGCCACCCTCCTCTCTCATGATTACTGCTCAGGATCCGCCTCCCCCTCTAACTAGCGCCAACAAGAGTAATGTCCACAGCATGACTAGGCCTGGTCTCCCGGATCTGAGGCTTTCTTACAGTACGAAGCGTGGATCTAAGTGGGTCTTCTGGCTAGTTTCACAGCTGTGGCAGTAGGGAAAAGCACCTGGTAGGGACCATCTAATCGAGGCTCAAGAGGGTGCTTCCTGAGGAACTTCTTGACATACCTTGCAGCCTGGGGATTGGGTGTATGTGTTCCGGTGTCTGTCTCTGGATCTGGAATGGAAGAGAACACCTGTGCATGGACTTTGGTTAGTTCTTTGGCAAAGGAAGTCACATACTTGGTCAACACATCAGATTGCAATTGTAACTGTTTGGGTCAGCCCCAAGGCTAGGTTGCTACTATCCCCAACAGGAGACAGTCTGTCCAGGGTAGCCCTGCTTCCTGCATCATTTTAAGCATCTTGCTCTTTAGCGTGCCATTAAGTCTCTCTACCTTTCCACTACTCTGGGGGTGGTAAGGGGTGTAAAAAACAGACTGCTACCGAGGGCCTGCCAAATTTCTTTGGGGACGTTGGCAGTGAATGATGGGCCTTGGTCACTTTCGATGACCTTTGGGACCCCGAACCAGCAGATGAGTTCTGAGAGTAGCTTCTTGGCAGTAGTTCTTGCAGTCATGTTGCTCACTGCGTATGCTTCTGGCCAGCCAGAGAAGACATCTACCACTACTAGGGCGTATTTGTATCTCCTGCTCTTTGGCATCTGGATGTGGTCAATCTGGATCCGTTGAAAGGGGTGCACGGGTCCGGCGAGGTGTTTTGCGGGAACCTTCTCCATATGCCCTGGGTTACATTCCACACAAGTTGTGCACGACTTACAGTATCGGTCAGTCAGGAACTGAGATACCAGGGGCCACGTAGTACTTCGGAATGAGGGCATTCATTAGCATTTTGGATAGGTGTGTGGGTCCATGAGCCCATTGTACCACAGCTGGGTACAAAGATCTTGGAAGACAGGGTTTCCTTGAGATTTGATACAGTCTTCTTCTGTCTTTTGTAGCCCCCTTATCTTCCCAGGTTTTCAGCACTTCTGGTGTAACTCCTGCCTGTGCTTCTGAGAGGCTTCTTACATCTGGGGCGGTAGGTACCTCTGGTCCCATCTGGGCAACCATTTACATTCGCTGGTCCTCCATTTGAGTCCCACTTCCTCTCTCTGGACCTGCTGCTGCTTCTTTAGCTGCCATGTCAGCTAGGTGGTTCCCTCTAGCTCTGCTGTGTTTAACTTTCCGTGAGACTTGACCTTAAGCACAGCCATTTGGGTAGGTAGGAGTAGATCATCCATCAGATCTCTAATTGCCTTATGATGTTTCACTGGAGTACCAGCTGTCATCAGGAATACCCTGGTTTTTCATATTAGTCATGGGCCACTCCAAGAGCATACCTGGAGTCCGTGTGGATATTTGCAGTCTTCCTTTCAGCCAATTTACAGGCTGATATCAGGACTTGTAGTTCTGCTTCTTGTGCAGACATCGTCGGAGGCAGTCTCTGAGCTTGGAGGATGGTGTCTTCCGTAGTGATTGCATACACCATGTGAAACCTCCCTTTGCTGTCCACGCACCTGTAACAACAAAAAATGTAAGTTCAGGATTCTGCAGAGGGGTATCCAGGACAGTAGGTAGCTGTGAGGTTTGTTGTTTCATGAGTTCAAAGCAATGAGGCTCGGGCACCCCTGAATTATTTGTTACTTCTTCTGACTCTACACCCCCTCAGGAAGTGGAAAAAGAGTGGAGGGGTTGAGATTATGGCATCGGTGTAGAGTTACATTATCCGGCAGGAGGAGTGAACAATGCAGTCTGAGGTGTCTTGCTGCAGAAAGATGTTTTGGTTGCGTTTGATTGAGAATGGCCGTAATGTCATGGGGAGCTTGGACAATCAGTGGGTGTCCCAAAGCGAGGTCCGAAGTTTTGTCCAACAGGACCTGAGCAGCAAAAACAGCCCATAGGCAGGAGGGCCCTCCGCGGGCTACTGTGTCTAGCTGAGAGGAGTAGTAGCCAACTGGCCTCATTCTGGGGCCGTGAGATTGGGCAAGGACACCAGTCTCATTTCCCTGCCGTTCGCTGACAAAAAGGTGGAAGTCCTTGTTGTAGTCCAGCAGGCCCAATGCAGGAGGCGGGAAGATGGCTGTTTTTAGATAGAAATTTTCCAGCGCCGTGGGTCCTAGAAGAAATGGATTCATCTTTAACCCCTTAGTGACAAAGCCTGTTTGCGCCTTAGTGACGGAGCCAAATTTTGGAAATCTGACATGCGTCGTTCAACGTGGCATAACTCCGTAAAGGCTTTACATATCCCAGTGATTCTGACATTGTTTTTTCGACACATGTTGTACTTCATTTAGATTGTAAAAAGAGACCGATATAATTTGTGTATATTTATTAAAAGTACCAATATTGGAAAAATTTTGAAAAAATTGTCATTTTTTCACATTTTCAACCGTAATATCTCAAATATGTCCAAACATACTGTACAAATTTTTGATAAGATATGTATTTCCATCTGTTTACTTTATTCTGAATGCACACTTGAAAAACTTTTGTGTTTTTTTTTTAACCATTTAGAGGACGTACAAATTTAACATTACTTTTCAGCATTTTGAGGAGCACTTTGTTTTCCTGCACCAAGCCAAGTTTGCAGAGGCTCATAAGTGTCAGAATAATAGATACACCCACAAATGACCCCATTTTAAAAACTACACCCCTTAGTGTATTCACTGAGGGGTGTCATGAGTATTTTGACCCCACCAGTTCTTTTCAGGAATTAGTTCAATTTAGGGGACAAAAAATAAAATTTCATATTTTTGCAAATATGTCATTTTAAAGACATATTTTTTTCCTATAGAGCCCATGAAAATGAGGATTTACACACCAAAATGGATACCCCCGTTTCTCCCGTGTTCATAAACATACCCATTGTGGCCCTAATCTTATGTCTGGATGCATAACGGGAGCCAAAATGAAAGGAGTAGTCGGTGTCTTTCAGAACATAAATTTTGCCTGAAGGCGTTTTAGGCCCCATAGCACTTTTGTAGAGCTCTTGAGTGGCCAAAACCAAAGAGAACCCCCACAAGTGACCCCATTTTGAAAACTAGACCCCTTAACGAATTTATCTAGGGGTGTACTGACCATTTTGACCCCACAGCTTTTGAATGAATTCAAGCCAAGCAAAAGGAAAAAATTGTGATTTTCATTTTTTTGTCAATTCTGTCATTTTAAAAACAGCTTTTTTGTACAGCACACGCATGAATGAAGCCTTTCATCCCAAAATGGATACCCCTGTTTCTCCCGTGTTCAGAGACATACCCATTGTGGCCCTAATCTTATGTCTGGATGCACAATGGGGCCCAAAACGAAAGGAGTAGTCGGTGGCTTTAAGAACATAGATTTTCCTTGAAGGAGTTTTAGGCCCATAGCACTTTTGTAGAGCTCTTGAGCGGCCCAAATCAAAGAGAACCCCCACAAGTGACCCCATTTTGAAAACTAGACCCCTTAATGAATTTATCTAGGGGTGTACTGCCCATTTTGAGCCCACAGTTTTTGAATGAATTGAAGCAAAGCAAAAGGAAAAAATTGTGATTTTCGTTTTTTTGGCAATTCTGTCGTTTTAAAAACTGCTTTTTTGGTACAGCACACACATGAATGAAGACTTGCACCCCAAAGTGGATACCCCTGTTTGTCCTGTGTTCAGAGACATACCCATTGTGGCCCTAATCTTTTGTCTGGATGCACAACGGGGCCCAAAATGAAAGGAGTAGTCGGTGGCTTTCAGAACAGAAATTTAGCATGAAGGTGATTTAGGCCCCATTGCCCACTTGTAGAGCCCTTGAGCGGCCAAAACGACAGAGAACCCCCACAAATTATCCGATTTGGAAAACTAGACCCCCTAACGAATTTATCTAGGGGTGTACTGTGTATTTTTACCCTACAATTTTTGAATAAATCTAAGCAAAGCAGTGGGAAAAAATTACAATTTTCATTTTTTTGGCAGTTGTATCAATTTAAAAACTGTTTTTTTTGTACAGCACACATAGGAATGAAGACTTTCACCCCAAAATGGATACCCCTGTTTGTCCCGTGTTCAGAACCATACCCCTTGTGGCCCTAATCTACTTAAAGGACGCATGGCTAGGCCTATAATGGAAGGAGCACCCGTTGGATTTTAGGGTACAACGGAATAAATTCCAGGCCCCATTGCCCACTTATAGAGTCACTGAGCGTCCAAAACTATAAAGACCCCCACAAATATCCCCATTTTAAAAACTAGACCCCTTAACGAATTCATCTAGGGGTGTACTGCGTATTTTGACCACAAAGTATTTGAATAAATTTCAGCAAAGCAGAAGAAAAAAATTACAATTTTCATTTTTTTGGCAATTTTGTCAATTTAAAAACTTTTTTTTTTGTACAGTGTACATCGGAATGAAGACGTTCACCCCAAATGGATACCCCCGTTTGTCCCGAGTTCAGAAACATACCCATTGTGGCCCTAATCTACTTACAGGAAATATGGCAAGGCCTGTAATGGAGGGAACACCAGTTGGATTGCAGGGCATAACTGAATAAATTCCAGGCCCCATTGCTCATTTGTACGGAATAAAAATTGACTCCCTAAAATCCCCCCCCCCCCCCTCCACGCCCTTTTTGGCGTTCCCCAAATCTTAGATAAAAGTAATAATGTGAACTGTGTAGTATTTCCAAAGACGGGTAATTATGGAGGCTGGTTGGGATGGGCACATGGGGCAATAAAACCGGGTATCCCCCCTCCTCTCATGCTTTTTGGGAGTCATTTTTTGACCTCAGTGGCGGGGATGGGGTGTAAAAAGTGGCGCTCTGTGAGACTCCGTAAGCTTGATGAGGTGCGGCGGTCTCACACAGAAGGCGCTCAACAAGCTGCTCCTGGAACTGCAGGAAGGCGAGCGTTCCCGGGGCTTCTTGTAAATTGCGTATTACAGGTAGCGGTCTGAATAACGCCGGGCTCACACAGCCGTAGGTGGATCCCGGCTGTGAGCCCGGCTGTGATCCTGCGTACGGCCGCGTAATGTACTGCGCATAACTGCGTACTTACACGGGCGGTCATGCGCAGTACACTTTTTTTTTTTGTTGTTTGTATTTCCCGCACAGTCGCTTAGCGATGATGCAGGTACCAGCAGCCCGTATACAACATAGTTGCGTATGGGCAGCGGGTATATCCACGACCATGGAGCACAATGGGCTCAATGTTGCGGATATCCGCGGTAAAATAGAACCTGCTGCGTTCTCTTTTCTGCGAGCGGATTACGCAATTCCAACCCGCTAATGTGAGCGGAATTGTGTAATCCAATGCGATTGATCTGCGTATTACCGCTAATCAAACGCATGCGGAATCCGTAATTCCTATCCGGTCATGTGAGACCGGCCAAAGGTAGATCGCTACCATTTTTTCACGTGACCGGGGACCGCTCAACGAGGCCACCCGTCACTGCTCCAGGCTCTCGGCGACCGTTGGTCGCCGAGAGCAAGGAGATATTAAGTTTCCTGTGCTCCACGACTCCTGCGCATGTGTCCGGTGTTTTGCCAGCGGTCGCATGCGCAGAATACGGGAAAGTTCACGGAAGAAGATTGTGTCGGGGTGCAAATATGGAGGCCTCCGGTAAAAAATTTTATCTCCTCTCACCGATCGCATCAGTGAGGGGAGATGAAGCTTCACCTTTTTTTTACTTTTACGTGATCGCCATTATTCTTTGGATAACGGCAAACACATGACCAGGAACTGCTCACCGCGGCCCTCCGTGAAATCTCCAGGCTCTCGGCTAAGTTTTGTAGCCAGGAGCAGGGAGATTTTAAAAAACCACGGCTTTTGCGCATGCGCCTGCCACATTGGCGATGGGCGCGTGCGCAGAAGCTGGAGTGAGGTCCGCGGATAAATCCGCAGGCCTTAGGTACGTCATTTCATCCTCCCTCACGGATATGATCCGTGGGGGGAGATGAAACGCAAGCTTTTTTTTAACTTTTTAAAACTTTGTTTTTTTACTTTTTGCACTTTTTTTTTTTTACCTTTTACCCCTTTTTTTATTTTTATTTTTTTACTTTTTGCACTTTTTTTTTTACTTTACATGATCACTGTCATCCATTGGATGACAGTGATCATGTCCCTGGTGACATCCCTCTGCTCTTGGCTACACATGGCAGCCAGGAGCAGAGCAATTTTGAATTTCCCGGGGCTCGAGCCCCTCTGTGCACGCGCCCGATGTCAATCATCGGGCGCGCATGCGCAGACGGGGATTTCGGGTCCCGGGACATCGGGACATCGCAGAGGACCGGGGGTGAGTATCTTCACCTCCCCTCATGGATCCGATCCATGAGGGGAGGTGAAACTTTACTTTTGTTTTACTTTTTAAACTTTTTAGCGATCACCGCTATCGCAATGGATAGCGGTGATCGCGGGCCCGGGGACCGCTCACAGTGGTCCCCGGTAACACCTCCTGGTTCCCGGCTACCTTCAGGAGCCGGGAGCCAGGAGATTTTAAATTTGCCGGGGACACCCGGGCTTCTGCGCGTGACGTCATCGTCAGGCGCGCATGCGCAGAAGGCCGCCGGCGGGTCCGGGAGGACCAGATCTCCGGGGGACACCGCCGACAAGCCGTGTGAGTATTTTCAGCTGCCGTGATGGATCCGATCCATCATAGCAGCTGAATTACTACTTTTTTGCGATCGGCGCTATTCATTTTATAGCGCCGATCGCAATGCCGGGGGGGGCTGCCCGCATCCTGGGATGACAGCTCCATGCTGTCGGCTACCTGCGGGCACCGACAGCATGGAGCTGTCACGTCCTCAGGCCAGTGGGCATCAATCCAAAGAGGATGCATAAAACTACGTCCTCTAGGATTAAGGCCCACTTTCTGAGGACGTAGTTTCCCGATGGGGCCGTCGTTAAGGGGTTAAAGCATCATACAGAGGTTGCATCAGTAGAGAGGCTTCTAGGATCCATAATCTGCAGTGGGAAATCAGGCCAAGGAAAGCCTGTAACGCCCGCATGGAGTTTGGCACTTGTATCCTCTGGACTGCCAGTATCCAATCATGGGTGAGGTGCCTAGCCCCTTGCGTGATGCAGTGACCAATGAAAACCACCGAAATGGAGCACCACTGGAGCTTGGATAGAGATGCTTTGCAACCTTGGTCAGCCAGGAAGTGAAGTAAGCTTTCAGACGCCGCCTCAGCTGTTGGGAGGTCGTCAGCGCACAGTAAGAGGTCATCAACATATTGTAGGAGAACCACCATAGTGTGTTCGGATTGCCATGGTGCGAGGATGGACGCTATGGCTTTGGCGAACTGGTTGGGAGAATTCTGAGCCCCCTAAGGCATCACGGTCCACGTATATTGTTGGCCATCATGGGTGAAGGCGAAGAGAAATTGACAGGAAGGGTCCAACGGAATGCTGAAGAAGGCATTTGCAAGATCCACGACTGTGAAGTATGTGGCGGTGGGCGGAACCCCCGCCAACTGGGTGTGTGGATTAGGCACAAGGGGTGTGTCCAAAATGGTGGCCTCGTTCACTGCTCTGAGTTCCTGCACCATACGGTATTTCACTGGCATCCTCTTGGGTGTCTTCTTCTTTACCGGAAACAACAGGGTATTGCAGGGAGATTTGAAGGGTATGAGTGCCCCATTTTCCAGGAGTGCCTGGAATGGCCTGTGAAATGGCAAGCTTGAGTGGGTACTGCGCCCGACGTCGAAGGTTGGACACAGGTTTCAATTTAACTGCCACGGGTGGAACTCAGAGTTTACCGATGTCTTCCAGGCCCTTGGACCATAGTTTATCTGGAATTCGTTGGAGGACATGGGCCGGCATTGTATTAGGGTTTTCTGTGCTTCAAAATAGTAAACAGAAAACCACGGCACTCACTCAAAACCCACTGGAAAAAGATATTCTGGGGGGGGGGCAAATTTAGAAAAAAAATAAAAAGTTTATTAATAAAGGATTTTCTTGTTATCAGTAGCGAAACAATTTTTTTTTGGATTGATGCAAAGCCACCAACAGGGCTATGGACATAAGCCCCTTAGGGAAACACATGTAGCAAAAAAGGTGGCAGCATATAATGATGCAAGATGAAACACAGTGTGGAATCCATGTTCCGTATGAAATTCCACACCGTGTTTTATCAGTTTTTTGGCTTGAAAAAGACCTTTTGTAGGTCAAAACGTCGCCTAAATTTTAAACTATGAAACAATAAAGCATGTTCCTTTAGACAAGGAGTTCATCTTGCATCATTATATGCTGCCACCTTTTTTGCTACAGGGTTTTCTGTGCTGACTGCAAGGAGAAAAGGTTCTGATGCCAGAATCATCATCTTCCTCTGACAAAGGCGATGACACCTTTATTCCTCCATCCTTGGTGTAGGTGATGGTGGCTTGCAGATTGGTCTGCTCCCAGCAGGTTCAGCGGGGATGTCTTGTGAATCACAAACCATGCTAACACATTAGGGAGAGAACCGATCTGCAGGGGTTTTGAAAGACGGTGAGAGGTGGGATGTCGTTCTATGCCCATGGTCAAGATTTCGACAATGTCCAGCAGGGTCTTGAAAGGGAAATCCGCTTCCTTAACCCTTTCCAATCCACTGTCTGACGTCTGAAGACATTCAGATTGAAGGCTATACAGCTCTGATGTCGGAAGACGTCCAGCAGGGTTTTACTGTAAGTTACTCTATTACTGTTGTTGGGGGCCTCCCCAGCATGTTCCATACCACAGTACTGGCTCTAGCTTGCAGACGGCACCATTGTATAATGGCAGAAAGAGAAAAACCCCTAGAAAACCCTGAATCCAAAATTGGATTGCAAAGGGTTAAATCACACCTGGCTGCACCTGTGTCCAGGAGGAAGGTAGTGGGACGGCCTGCAACAGAGAGGGTAACCTGGGCTTCTGGACCCGGCAGATCGATGTTGGTACCCCGCTGAGACATGACCATGGTGGACGCAGGCTTGCCAATGTCCTATTGGAGAAGGTCCGTGGCTGGAGGAGGTGGGGGAGGAAGTTGCTCTCTAATGCCTGGGCCGGAGCGTCGCTTCCTTGGGGCGCGGCAGTCACTGCAGAAATGTCCAGGGCGACCACAGTTTAAACACGTGCACATGTCTGATTGTCCAGGCTGTGGTATCCCGAACCTCTGCAGGGATGGGTCCTCTGCCAGCATAACCAGTGAGTGTCCTTTTCCTTCTAGTCCTTTCGCTACCAGTAGCAGTGTGTCCATGGACAAAGTCTTGTACTCCGGACGAGACGTGATGAGACCTTTCTGTATAGGTCCATGAAGTCCCGATACAAAGGCAGATGAAAGCATCTGGGAATGTGCTTTGGTTTGCGTGGAGAAGCCTAGGTCATTAAACAACTGGATCAGACGAGTGTGGTACTTCTACACGGATTCACCTTTATCCTAGGTGACGTCTTCGATGGTGGTAGGTTGATCTGCAAGACGATCCTGGGCCCATACCTTGATCTGTTCGCAGAACTGGACACCAGATTCATAAGTGATGTTGCTCTCCATCTTATGTGGGTCCAGCTGCTTCTCAATAACTGGCCAGTAGGTGTCTCCTGCTTTAACTTCAGTAAGGGCCTGGAGGTCCGTCCAGGTGGCACTGAAATTCTTCTGAATTTGCACCAGTCTCTGATAAAAGGGCATCGGCTACTTCTCCGGGTCAGGGAGACTGGTATGGAGGCAGGGCGCTTGAGTAGGGGTGAAGGAAACATACAACACAGGAGCATCATCTGGAGGTTGGACTCCTGCGGATATGAGGGGCTGTTGTCTATCGGCTAAGCATGAGGGCCCTGGCATCCGGGCCCGCTGGTCACCAGTTGTGTTAATAAAATGTTCCATAGCGATTCTGGACACTTCGGATGTCTCTCTGTACTCCTTGGAATTGCCCCATGAGGCTATGGGTCAGATTAGCACTAGAGGGGGGTGGGTCTGCCCATGGGTGGAATCTGTGGCCAGGGGCCAGGCTGGGGGAACCATCTTTCCCTAAAATCATCAGGGTAAAGCTGCCGACATTGGACTGGTTATCTGTCTCTACAGTGCCTTCTAGGGACAGAGGCACAGTGTTGGATGGCACATGGAAAAAGCCATCCGCACGCAGTACTGGATACGGGGGTGTCGGAGAATTAGGCTTACTGGGTGTAGCAAGACGGCTGCCGAAGGAGGAAGGGGCAGGGCTTGGGGCGGCAAAGCTTCCAGGTGGGGCAAGATGACCACCAGAAAAGGGGCAGGGCTTGGGGCGGCAGGGCTTCCAGGTGAGGCACGATGGCCACTGGAGGAGGAAGGGGCGGGGCCTAGGGCAGCAGGGCTTCCAGGTGAGGCAAGATGGCTGCTGGGAGAAGGCGCAGAGCTTGGTCCGGCAGGCATATTTAGGACTTCAGCTGCAGTTCAGCAGCGCTGTTGATTTGAGCCACCTGATTGGCTCTTCGGCACCACGTGACTACACAGCGTGCACGTGGATTGCCTTCAGCAGCCGTGCACTACACACTACAGTTAAGCAGCCATGCACTACACACTACACTTAAGCAGCACGGGGTTTGGGTTTAGGGCTAGGTTTAGGTTTAGGGTTAGGGTTACCTAAACCTAACCCTAAACCCTAACCCTAAACCTAACACTAAACCCTAACCCTAAACCCTAACCCCGTGCTGCTTAAGTGTAGTGTGTAGTGCACGGCTGCTTAACTTTAGTGTGTAGTGCATGGCTGCTGAAGGCAATCCGCGTGCACGCTGTGTAGTCACGTGGTGCTGAAGAGCCAATCAGGTGGCTCAAATCAGCAGCACTGCTGAACTGCGGCTGAAATCCTAAATATGCGTCCGGCAGGGCTTCCAGGTGAGGCAAGGTGGCCGTCGGAGGAGGAAGGGGTGGGGCTTGGTCCTGTCTCGGATGGGGATGGACCGGAAGTGATGTCACATACACCGGAAGTGGGCACAAGGGAGGAATTGACATCAGTGTAGGGGCGGGCACCCTACAATTACTGCTGGCGTCACACCATGTGGGATTTTGAACATCATAGGGAGGGGGTGTAGTTAATACAAAGGCATTACATTGTCCATGATACAAGTAATACACATCCCCCCCTCTTTCACTTCCTCGTCCACCCAATTCTGCTCGTGAATCCCTTTTGCTACTCTATAGCACCCCTCAGCAGCCTACAGTACCCCCTGTGAGCCAGGGCCCCCTTCTTATCACTCAAAACTTTCCTCCATTGTTCTGGCTGTAGTCTCCTGCCCCTAACCTTCCCCCATCCTGCAGCTTTCCCATTGTTCAGCAAACTCTGCTCCCTCTCTCTCAGCAACTAAATCACATGCTCTATGCCCCTTAACTTGGCTCACTGTGTTCCCCATTCTCTGGAATTCCTGAACAACCTAGATCTATGCCCAATGTTCTCAATCTGCCCAACTATATTCTGCCTACCAATTCTATCCTGTCCAAAATTTCTGGACACAGTAGTGCTCCACTTACAAAAGCTGCCTTCTTCAAATCCTTCCAGTATAACCCCTCCTTTCCCCACAAATCACAATGCACATTAACTCTATACCACCGAACAAAAGGGACAGACGGGATTACTGGAGAATACCCAGAGCAGCTTAAGGTATATGTCACCTTTGCAACAGCCCACCCTCTATTTCTAATCCCCAGTAGAACACCCTGCACACAGTTTGGGCATGACATTTGGCTATACACAAAGACTGACAATTATATTCAGTGACCAAGACCTCAACAGTATTTGGAGTATCCAGCTGTCACACACCATGGCTATAATCCCTGTGTATCCTTCCTTATGTATAAGAGCATATACCGTGCTCGATCATACAAGTGAATATGCGTATTTTAAATTTTCCTGGCCCTGCTCTCCAAGTGTATTAGGGCAAACCATGCACTATTATGTATGAGAGAATGCCCCGGGCGTGCTCCCTCAAAGCGTAAAGGAACACACTGTGTCCTGCTATACACCCCAAGTCCGCAATACTACAAATTAACCCTCACAAAATCTGTCTCTTCGTCTTGTGTACACAGTCTTTAACCATCTCAAACACAACATTCATAGCATACAGAATACCCCTAGACAGGTCACACAGTGGAAATTTCAAGTAGACAGAACTAAAACTATTACCTGTCTTTCAGTGATTGTCTGCACTCTGGGTTAGGGATAGGCAGATGAACAATTAGAAGTCAGTTCACACAGGTAGATTAACGTAAAGCAATTTTACCGTGTTCTGTAGATTTTCGGGACCCTGAGTTCTGCGTGTTATCTGCCAATCTCTGTATTTTCCAGACTGCGACTGATCAGTCTACTCGCCCACCCAGGGACGCCACTGATCTGGACACCAATTTCTCCAGCAGGTTATGGGATATTATGTAGCTTCCTAATTATATAGTATGGCATGCGCACGCGTTGTAATAACCAGTCAGACACAAGCTGCTAGTCTCGAATCTCAACTGGGTCTGGATGGTAAAATGCCTAGACCCCCAATTTATTAACACACATAATACCTGCCCTTTATGGGTGCATAACATATGATATCAGTAGTACATATATATTTTCATTCGTTGAGCCATAAAGAATCCCCTCCCTTCCCCCACACCCCTCTCAGGTCCAGTGTACAAGCCAGTCTTTGTCTCTTCAACATGTGGTCAGACAAAGACCAGCTTCTTTGTCTCAGAAGTTGAGGGGGAAAGGGCGAATGAGGAGATGCCCAAGATGGATATACCTACAGTATAGCAGTGTGATTTAACCTTTAAGAGGCTGAACTAGAACTTTACATTGGGATAATGTTATAGCACACATCTTTCACCATGCCATTGTCCAGCAATTACCATAATGAAATTATGTGCTATAAGCCTCCACAGAGTTAAAACACTACAGCTGCGTAATCCATCTACTTTATACAAATCAATAGACATTTTATGCTAACTAATCATCATTTCTGAGGCAGAGAGGAGTGCAGACACCACTACCGGGGGAGACAGAGAGGAGTGCAGACACCACTGCCGGGGGAGACAGAGAGGAGTGCAGACACCACTACCGGGGGAGACAGAGAGGAGTGCAGACACCACTGCCGGGGGAGGCAGAGAGGAGTGCAGACACCACTGCCGGGGGAGACAGAGAGGAGTGCAGACACCACTGCCGCGCGGAGGCAGAGAGGAGTGCAGACACCACTGCCGCGCGGAGGCAGAGAGGAGTGCAGACACCACTGCCGGGGGAGACAGAGAGGAGTGCAGACACCAATGCCGGTGGAGGCAGAGAGGGGTGCAGATACCACTGCTGGTGGAGGCAGAGAGGAGTGCGAACATCACTGCTGGTGGAGCAGAGGGGAGTGCAGATATCACTGCTCGGGGAGAAGAGCGAGTAGTGCAAACATCACTGCTGGTGGAGTAGAGAGTAGTGGAGACATCACTGCTAGTGGAGTAGAGAGTAGTGTAGACATCACTACTAGTGGAGTAGAAAGTAGGGCAGATATGGCTGCAGCTGGAGCATAGAGTAGTGCAGACATCACTATTGGTGGAGCAGAGAGAAGTGCAGATATCGCTTCTCGGGGAGTAGAAAGAAGTGCAGACACCACTGCTGGTGGAGCAGCGAGTAGTGCAGACATCACTGCTGGTGGAGAAGAGAGTAGTGCAGACATCACTGCTGATGGAATAGAGAGTACTGCAGATATCACAGCTGGTGAAGTAGAGAGGAGTGCAGACATCCCTGCTGGGGGAGTAGAGAGTAGTGCAGACATCACTGCTGGTGGAGCAGAGAGTCGTGCAAACACCACTGCTGGTTGGGGTAGAGAGTAGGGCAGATATCACTGCTGGTCAAGTAGAGAGTAGTGCAAACAACACCGCTGGTGGAGCAGAGAGGAGTGCAGACATCACTGCCTGTGGAGAAGAGAGGAGTGCAGACATTACTGCTGCTGGAATAGAGAGTAGTACAGACATCAATGCCGGTGGAGCAGTTATTAGCGCAGACATCAGTGCAGGTGGAGCAGAGAGTAGTGCAGACATGGCTGCGGCTGGAGCACAGAGTAGTGCAGACATCGCTGCTGTTGGATTAGAGAGTAGTGCAGACATCACTGCTGGTGGAGTAGAGAGCAGTGCAGACGCCACTGCTGGTGGACTAGAGAGTAGTGCAGATATCACTGCTGGTTGGGCAGAGATGAGTGCAGACATAAATGCTGGCGGAGTAGAGAGTATTGCAGATATCACTGATTGGGGAGCAGAGAATAGTGCAGACATCGCTACTGGTGAAGAAGGGCAAAGTGCAGAAATCACTTCTACTGGAATAGAGAGTAGTGCAGAGATCTGTTTTGGTGGAGCAGAGAGTAGTGCAGACATAGCTGCTGCTGGAGCAAAGAGTAGTGCAGACATTGCTGCTGTTGGATTAGGGAGCAGTGCAGATATCGATGCTGGGGGAGTAGAGAGTAATGCAGAAACACTGCTGGTGGAATAGAGAGTTGTGCAGACATCACTAGTGTGGGACTAGAGAGTAGTGCAAACACTACTGCTGGTGGGGCAGAAAGTAGTGCATACATTGCTGCTGGTGGAGTAGAGGGTAGTGCAGACATCAATGCTGGTGCAGCAGTTCGTAGTGCAGACATTGCTGCTTCTGTTGGAGTAGAGAGTAGTGTAGGCATCACTGCTGGTAGAGTAGAGAGTAGTGCAGACATCAATGCTGGGGGAGAGGAGAGTCGTGCAGACATCACTGCTGGGGGAGTAGAGAGGAGTGCAGACATCACTGCTGGGGGAGTAGAGAGGAGTGCAGACATCACTGCTGGTGGAGCAGAGAGTAGTGCAGACATTGCTGCTTCTGTTGGAGTAGAGAGTAGTGTAGACATCACTGCTGGTAGAGTAAAGAGTAGTGCAGACATCAATGCTGGGGGAGAGGAGAGTAGTGCAGACACCACTGCTGGGGGAGTAGAGAGGAGTGCAGACATCACTGCTGGGGGAGTAGAGAGGAGTGCAGACATCACTGCTGGGGGAGCAGAGAGTAGTGCAGACATAACTGCTGGGGAAGTAGAGAGTAGTGCATACATCACTGCTGCTAAATCAGACAGTAGTGCAGACATGGCTGCTGCTGCTGCTGGAGCAGAGAGTAGTGTAGACATCACTGCTGGTGGAGTAGAGAAGAGTGCAGACATCACTGCTGGTGGAGCAGAGTGGAGTGCAGACATCACTGCTGGGGGAGTAGAGAGGAGTGCAGACATCACTGCTGGGGGAGTAGAGAGGAGTGCAGACATCACTGCTGGGGGAGTAGAGAGGAGTGCAGACATCACTGCTGGGGGAGTAGAGAGGAGTGCAGACATCACTGCTGGGGGAGTAGAGAGGAGTGCAGACATCACTGCTGGGGGAGTAGAGAGGAGTGCAGACATCACTGCTGGGGGAGTAGAGAGGAGTGCAGACATCACTGCTGGGGGAGTAGAGAGGAGAGCAGAAATCACTGCTGGTGGAGTAGAGAGTAGTGCAGACATCACTGCTGGGGAAGTTGAGAGTAGTGCAGACCTCACTGCCGCTGAATCAGACAGTAGTGCAGACATGGCTGCTGCTGGATTAGAGAGTAGTGCAGACAGTACTGTTAGTGGAGTAGAGAGTATTGCAGATATCGCTGCTGGGGGAGTAGAGAGTAATGCATACATCATTGCCATTAGAGCAGAGAGTAGTGCAGACGCCACTGCTGGTGGAGCAGAGAGTAGTGCAGACGCCACTGCTGGTGGAGCAGAGAGTAGTGCAGACGCCCCTGCTGGTGGAGCATAGAGTAGTGCAGACGCCCCTGCTGGTGGAGCATAGAGTAGTGCAGACGCCCCTGCTGGTGGAGCAGAGAGTAGTGCAGACGCTACTGCTGGTGGAGCAGAGAGTAGTGCAGACATCACTGCTGGTGGAGCAGAGAGTAGTGCAGACATGGCTGCTGGTGGAGCAGAGAGTAGTGCAGACATCACTGCTGGGGGAGTAGAGAGGAGTGCAGACATCACTGCTGGGGGAGTAGAGAGGAGTGCAGACATCACTGCTGGGGGAGTAGAGAGTAGTGCAGACGCCACTGCTGGTGGAGCAGTGAGTAGTGCGGACATGGCTGCTGGTGGAGCAGAGAGTAGTGCAGACATCACTGCTGGTGGAGCATAGAGTAGTGCAGACATCACTGCTGGTGGAGTAGAGAGTAATGCAGACATCACTGCTGGAGGAGCATAGAGGAGTGCAGATATTGCTGCTGTGGGAGTAGTGCAGACAATACTGATGGTGGAGAAGAGAGTAGTGCAGACGCGACTGTTGGTGGAGTAGAGAGCAGTGCAGACACCACTGCTGGGGAGTAGAGAGTATTATAGACATCACTACTGGTGGAGCAGAGAAAAGTGTAGAAATCACTGCTGTTGGAGTAGAGAGTAGTGCAGACCACTTTAGGTGGGGTAGAGAGTAGTGCAGACATCACTGCTGGGGAGGAAGTAGAGAATAGTGAAGACAATACTGCTGCGTGAGCAGAGAGTAGTGCAGACACCACCGCTGGGTGAGCAGAGAGTAGTGCAGACATCACTGCTGGGGGAGTAAAGAGGAGTACAGGCATCACTTCTGGGGAGCAGAGAGGAGCACTGACATCACTACTGATGGAGTAGAAAGGAATGCAGACACCACTGCTGCAGAAGTAGAGATGAGCGAACGTACTCGTCCAAGCTTGATGCTCGTTCGAGTATTAGGGTTCTCGAGATGCTCGTTACTAGAGTCAAACACCACGCAGTACTCGAGTCAAATCCATTTCCTTCCCTGCATGTTTAGCGCCATTTTCTAGCCAATAGACATGCAGGGAAGGCATTACCACTTCCTGCTGTGACGTGCCAGCCCTACCCCACCCCCCTGCAGTGAGTGGCTGGCGAGATCAAGTGACCGCCGAGTACTTAAAGCGGTCCTGCCCGCGGCTCGCCTCAGACACACGCTGGCAGAGGATAGGGAAAGTGCTACTGGTGCTATAGGGAAAGTGTTAGTGTCTTCAAGAACCCCAACGGTCCTTCTTAGGGCCACATCTGACTGTGTGCATTACTGTTGTGGCTGGCTGGGAGCAGTAGTGCACAATTTTTTTTTTCCGTCTCGGGCTGTGCAGGCTATTACAGCTATAGCGTTCTCAGTCTGCAGTCTATAATACAGAGGATAGGGAAAGTGCTGCTGAGATAGGGAAAGTGTTAGAGTAGGATCCTGTCTATAAGAACCCCAAAGATCCTTCTTAGGGCTACATCTCACCGTGTGCATTTTACTTGGTGCCTGCTGGGAGTAGTAGTGCTTCCATTTTTTTATAACGCAGCTAGGCCTGTTTGCAGCCTTTCATTAATAGTTTTCTCAGGCTGCAGTACCGTATAATATCGCTCTCATCGTGAAAGTGCACTCAAATTATTCCTAGCCTGCTGCAAACTACCTCATTTATACCATTCTGTGTCTGCAGTGCATTAGACAGAGGTCTCACCGCTAAACAGTACTGTAATATTACCGGGGCCACTGCAAAGTATTTCAGCTCTGCCGCTGTGCAGAGCGTCTCACAATACCCTTTCCTTGGTGGGGTTGAGATCGCCGCAGTTACCAGCACTATCCACTGGCTTTAGAGTCTTCTCCCACTCCATACAGCCTCTATTATCTACAAGTCTCTGCGAGCGGTAAATTACCCCTCGGTATCAGCGCAAGTCACAGCATAGAGCCTCCGCTATCTACAAGTCTCTGCGAGCGGTAAATTACCCCTCGGTATCAGCGCAAGACACAAGTCACAGCATAGAGCCTCCGCTATCTACAAGTCTCTGTGTGCGGTGAATTAGCCACAGTTGTCAGTGCTGTACAGTGGGGTAATTTATTTGGGCCCTGCTCTATTCTTAATCCGCCATGATGAGGAGTAGGGGTAAGGGTCGCGGACATCCAAGTAAGGGTGTGGGCACAGGCCGAGTTCCTGGTCCAGGTGTATCACAGCCGGCTGCTGCGGGATTAGGAGAGAGGCAAGTTTCTGGGGTCCCCAGCTTCATATCACAATTTACGGGTCCACGTGGTAGACCTTTATTACAAACAGAGCAGTGTGAGCAGGTCCTGTCGTGGATGGCAGAAAATGCGTCCAGCAATGTATCGACCACCCAGACTTCTACGCAGTCCACTACTCCCGGCTTAGGGACTGCAACTCTGAATCCTCTGGCTGCTGCTCCTCCTTCCTCCCAGCCTCCTCACTCCATGAAAATGACATATTCTGAGCAGGCAGACTCCCAGGAACTGTTCTCGGGTCCCTGCCATGAGTGGGAAAAAATGGTTCCTCTCCCACCAGAGGAGTTTGTCGTGACCGATGCCCAACCTTTGGAAAGTTCCCGGAATCCGGGTGATGAGGCTGGGGACTTCTGGCAACTGTCTCAAGAGCTTTCAGTGGGTGAGGAGGATGATAATGATGAGACACAGTTGTCTGTCAGAGAGGTAGTAGTAAGGGCAGTAAGTCCGAGGGAGGAGCGCACAAAGGATTCGGAGGAAGAGCCGCTGGACGATGAGGTGACTGACCCCTCCTGGTTTGCTAAGCCTACAGAGGACAGGGCTTCAGAGGGGGAGGCAAGTGCAGCAGCAGGACAGGTTGGAAGAGGCAGTGGAGTGGCCAGGGGTAAAGGCAGGGCCAGAGCCAAGAATCCCCCAACTTTTGCCCAAAGCACCCCCTGACACCAAGCCTCCGTGCAGAGGGCTAGGTGTTCAAAGGTGTGAATGTTTTTCAGTGAGAGCGCTGATGACTGACGAACAGTGGTGTGCAACCTGTGTTGCACCAAGATCAGCCGGGGAGCCACCACTACCAGCCTCACCACCCATAGCATGCGCAGGCATATGATGGCCAAGCACCCCACAAGGTGGGACTAAGGCCATTCACCGCCTCCGGGTCACACCACTGCCTCTTTCCCTGTGCCCCAACTTGCCACATAGATCTAATACTCCTCTCAGGACACAGGCAAGAGTGCCTCCCGGCCTGCACCCACACCCACACCCTCACCTCCACTGTCCTCCACCCCATCCATAAATGTCTCTTAGCACAGCGTTCAGCTGTTGCTAACACAAACGCAACATTATACGTGCTCTCACCAACGCGGCTACTGGGAAGGTCCACTTAACCACGGACACGTGGACAAGTACTGGCGGGCAGGGCCACTATATCTCCCTGACGGCACATTGGGTGAATTTGGAGGAGGCTGGGACCGCTCACGTCCTTCCCACACCCAGAATAGAGGGTCTCACCTCGGTGCTGGTATCTGCGGCGGTTTATGCCACCTCCTCTAAACCCTCCCCCTCCTCCTCCTACACAACCTCTACCTCTCAATTAAGAAGTGTGAGCAGCACGTCGCCAGCAGTCATTATCACGCAGTGCGGCAGCACAGCGGTGGGCAAGCGTTAGCAGGCCATGCTGAAATGAATCAGCTTAGGTGACAAGAGGCACACGGCCCGCGAACTGTTGCAGGGTCTGACAGAGCAGACCAACCTCTGGCTTTCGCCGCTGAGCCTCCAACCGGGCATGGTCGTGTGTGACAATGGCCGTAACTTGGTGGCGGCTCTGCAGCTCGGCAGCCTCACACACGTGCCATGCCTGGCCCACGTCTTCAATCTGGTGGTTCAGCGGTTTCTGAAAAACTACCCTCACTTATCAGACCTGCTCGGCAAGGTGCGCCGCGTCTGCGCACATTTCCGCAAGTCCACCACAGACGCTGCCACCTTGAGGACCCTGCAACATCGGTTTAATCTGTCAGAGAACCGACTGCTGTGCGACGTGCCCACATGGTGGAATTCTACGCTGCACATGTTGGCCAGGCTGTATGAGCAGCGTAGAGCAATAGTGGAATACCAACTCCAACATGGGCGGCGTAGTGGTAGTCAGCCTCCCCAATTCTTTACCGAGGAGTGGGCCTGGATGGCAGATATCTGCCAGGTCCTCGGAAACTTTGAGGAGTCTACCCAGATGGTGAGCGGGGATGCTGCAATCATTAGCGTTACCATCCCGCTGCTATGCCTGCTGAGAAGTTCGCTGCAAAGCATAAAGGCCCACGATTTGCGGTTGGAATAGGAGACGGGGAATGAGAGTATGTCGCTTGATAGACAGACCACCCTCATGTCTATATCTCAGCGCGTTTTGGAGGAGGAGATGAAGGGAGAGGAGCAGGAGGGGGAGGGGGAAAAGACAGCTGGGCACACTGCAGAGGGTACCCATACTGCTTGCCTCTTATCTGTTCAGCGTGTATGGGCTGAGGAGGAGGAGGATCCTGAAAGTCATCTTCCTAGTGAGGACAGCAATGTGCTGCATACTGGTACCCTGGCACACATGGCTGACTTCATGTTAGGCTGCCTTTCTCGTGACCCTCAGGTTAGATGCATTCTGGCCAACACGGATTACTGGGTGTACACCCTTCTTGACCCACGGAATAAGGAGAACCTTTCCACTCTCATTCCCGAAGAGGAAAGGGGTACGAGAGTGATGCAATACCACAGGGC
The DNA here is from genome assembly GCF_035609145.1 of Eleutherodactylus coqui. NCBI lineage: Eukaryota > Metazoa > Chordata > Amphibia > Anura > Eleutherodactylidae > Eleutherodactylus > Eleutherodactylus coqui. The sequence continues at coordinate 374,077 of NC_089841.1, forward strand.
CGTGGTGGAAAAAGTGATGCTAAACTTCCCACCTGACAGCGCTAGTGGCAGAAGGCATAGTTTCGAGGGCCAAGTAGCAGGGGCGGCGCGGAGATCAGGCAGCATGTCCAGCGCAGACAGGGGAACACTCTTCAAGGCCTTTGCCAGCTTTATGGCATCCCAGCAAGACTGTATCACCGCTCCCCAGTCAAGGCTGAGTCGAAGGGAGCACTGTAAAAAGATGGTGAGGGAGTACGTAGCCGATCACACCACCGTCCTCCATGATGCCTCTGCTCCATACAACTATTGGGTGTCAAAGCTGGACACGTGACACAAACTTGTGCTGTATGCCCTGGAGGTGCTTGTTTGCCCTGCCGCTAGCATCTTGTCAGAGAGGGTGTTTAGTGCAGCTGGGGGAATCATAACGGATAAGCGTACCCGCCTGTCAACTGCCAGTGCTGATATGCTTACACTCATAAAGATGAACAAGGGCTGGATTTCCCCAGACTTCTCTTCTCCACCGGCGGAGAGCAGCGGAACCTAAAGATTCTTTTCGCTGCAACCAGAAAATAAAGCATTCTCTATCACCGGAAAAAAGGGGGAATTAACTTTGTCAATCACTCTGGGATATTATAACTCCTCCTACTCCTACTCTTCCTCCTAAAACAGCATATCATCACGCCCAAAAGGCTCTGCTTACAATTTTTTTACAATTTTTCAAAGTTTCAAAAGTATTGACACTTTAACAGAAACCAATTTTTTTCACAGGGCTGCCTCCAGGCTCTGTTACAAATTAGGCAACAGCGAGCTGTTTCTTTAAAAAATGTTTATGGGTTTCACCTGCCCTCTCGGTTGAGCAATTTTTCAGGGGTGCACTTGTACTCTTGGTACACCAATTTTTCTGGCCCTCGCTATACTGTTATCTAACTAATTTTTCCGGACTTCGCCTACACTCTTGGTACACCAATGTTTCAGCGATCCGCCTATACTCTTGCTACAGAAATGTTACTGGGATCTGCCTATACCCTTGCTCCGGGAAGGTGGAAGAGAAGAGTGTAGACATTACTGCTAGTGGAGCAGAGAGTAGTGCAGACATCACAGCTGCTGGAGCAGAGAGTAGTGCAGACCTCACTGCTGGTGGAGTAGAGAGTAGTGCAGACATCACTGCTGGTGGAGCAGAGAGTAGTGCGGACATGGCTGCTGGTGGAGCAGAGAGCAGTGCGGACATGGCTGCTGGTGGAGCAGAGAGCAGTGCGGACATGGCTGCTGGTGGAGCAGAGAGCAGTGCGGACATGGCTGCTGGTGGAGCAGAGAGCAGTGCGGACATGGCTGCTGGTGGAGCAGAGAGTAGTGCAGACATGGCTGCTGGTGGAGCAGTGAGTAGTGCGGACATGGCTGCTGGTGGAGCAGAGAGCAGTGCGGACATGGCTGCTGGTGGAGCAGAGAGTAGTGCGGACATGGCTGCTGGTGGAGCAGAGAGTAGTGCAGACATCACTGCTGGTGGAGCAGAGAGTAGTGCAGACATCACTGCTGGTGGAGCAGAGAGTAGTGCGGACATGGCTGCTGGTGGAGCAGTGAGTAGTGCGGACATGGCAGCTGCTGTAGCAGTGAGTAGTGAATTGAGTGACAGCAGCAGAAGTAGTCCAGGTGCAGTAAAAAAAAGGTTTCCTTTATTTAGCAGATAAAACACGCGACGTTTCGGCCATTGCAAGGGCCTTTCTCAAGCATGGCCGAAACGTCGCGTGTTTATCTGCTAAATAAAGGAAACCTGTTTTTTACTGCACCTGGACTACTTCTGCTGCTGTCACTCAATTCACTACTGGGACGTTTGTATAAAGAAGTGGAGTCCATCTTCTGTTTGTGGCTGTGCAGCGTCAGAGAACCTCCCCCCTTGTGAAGGGTGGTTTCCATTTTTCAAGTGCTGTTGGTTATATCGACTTGTATTGGCTGCTGGAAGAGTAGAGAGCAGTGCTGACATGACGGCTGGTGAAGTAGAGAGCAGTGCTGACATGACGGCTGGTGAAGTAGAGAGGAGTGCAGACATGGCTGCTGGTGGAGCAGAGAGCAGTGCGGACATGGCTGCTGGTGGAGCAGAGAGCAGTGCGGACATGGCTGCTGGTGGAGCAGAGAGCAGTGCAGACATCACTTTGGTGGAGCAGACAGTAGTACAGACATGGCTGCTGGTGGAGCAGAGAGGAGTGCGGACATGGCTGCTGGTGGAGCAGAGAGGAGTGCGGACATGGCTGCTGGTGGAGCAGAGAGCAGTGCGGACATGGCTGCTGGTGGAGCAGAGAGGAGTGCGGACATGGCTGCTGGTGGAGCAGAGAGGAGTGCGGACATGGCTGCTGGTGGAGCAGAGAGGAGTGCGGACATGGCTGCTGGTGGAGCAGAGAGGAGTGCGGACATGGCTGCTGGTGGAGCAGAGAGGAGTGCGGACATGGCTGCTGGTGGAGCAGAGAGGAGTGCGGACATGGCTGCTGGTGGAGCAGAGAGGAGTGCGGACATGACTGCTGGTGGAGCAGAGAGCAGTGCGGACATGGCTGCTGGTGGAGCAGAGAGCAGTGCAGACATCACTTTGGTGGAGCAGACAGTAGTACAGACATGGCTGCTGGTGGAGCAGAGAGGAGTGCGGACATGGCTGCTGGTGGAGTAGAGAGGAGTGCGGACATGGCTGCTGGTGGAGCAGAGAGGAGTGCGGACATGGCTGCTGGTGGAGCAGAGAGGAGTGCGGACATGGCTGCTGGTGGAGCAGAGAGGAGTGCGGACATGGCTGCTGGTGGAGCAGAGAGGAGTGCGGACATGGCTGCTGGTGGAGCAGAGAGGAGTGCGGACATGGCTGCTGGTGGAGCAGAGAGCAGTGCGGACATGGCTGCTGGTGGAGCAGAGAGCAGTGCAGACATCACTTTGGTGGAGCAGACAGTAGTACAGACATGGCTGCTGGTGGAGCAGAGAGGAGTGCGGACATGGCTGCTGGTGGAGCAGAGAGGAGTGCGGACATGGCTGCTGGTGGAGCAGAGAGGAGTGCGGACATGGCTGCTGGTGGAGCAGAGAGGAGTGCGGACATGGCTGCTGGTGGAGCAGAGAGGAGTGCGGACATGGCTGCTGGTGGAGCAGAGAGGAGTGCGGACATGGCTGCTGGTGGAGCAGAGAGCAGTGCGGACATGGCTGCTGGTGGAGCAGAGAGGAGTGCGGACATGGCTGCTGGTGGAGCAGAGAGCAGTGCGGACATGGCTGCTGGTGGAGCAGAGAGCAGTGCGGACATGGCTGCTGGTGGAGCAGAGAGCAGTGCAGACATCACTTTGGTGGAGCAGACAGTAGTACAGACATGGCTGCTGGTGGAGCAGAGAGGAGTGCGGACATGGCTGCTGGTGGAGCAGAGAAGAGTGCGGACATGGCTGCTGGTGGAGCAGAGAGGAGTGCGGACATGGCTGCTGGTGGAGCAGAGAGGAGTGCGGACATGGCTGCTGGTGGAGCAGAGAGCAGTGCGGACATGGCTGCTGGTGGAGCAGAGAGCAGTGCAGACATCACTTTGGTGGAGCAGACAGTAGTACAGACATGGCTGCTGGTGGAGCAGAGAGGAGTGCGGACATGGCTGCTGGTGGAGCAGAGAGGAGTGCGGACATGGCTGCTGGTGGAGCAGAGAGGAGTGCGGACATGGCCGCTGGTGGAGCAGAGAGCAGTGCGGACATGGCCGCTGGTGGAGCAGAGAGCAGTGCGGACATGGCCGCTGGTGGAGCAGAGAGCAGTGCGGACATGGCCGCTGGTGGAGCAGAGAGCAGTGCGGACATGGCCGCTGGTGGAGCAGAGAGCAGTGCGGACATGGCCGCTGGTGGAGCAGAGAGCAGTGCGGACATGGCCGCTGGTGGAGCAGAGAGGAGTGCGGACATGGCCGCTGGTGGAGCAGAGAGGAGTGCGGACATGGCCGCTGGTGGAGCAGAGAGGAGTGCGGACATGGCCGCTGGTGGAGCAGAGAGGAGTGCGGACATGGCCGCTGGTGGAGCAGAGAGGAGTGCGGACATGGCCGCTGGTGGAGCAGAGAGGAGTGCGGACATGGCCGCTGGTGGAGCAGAGAGGAGTGCGGACATGGCCGCTGGTGGAGCAGAGAGGAGTGCGGACATGGCCGCTGGTGGAGCAGAGAGGAGTGCGGACATGGCCGCTGGTGGAGCAGAGAGGAGTGCGGACATGGCCGCTGGTGGAGCAGAGAGGAGTGCGGACATGGCCGCTGGTGGAGCAGAGAGCAGTGCGGACATGGCCGCTGGTGGAGCAGAGAGCAGTGCGGACATGGCCGCTGGTGGAGCAGAGAGCAGTGCGGACATGGCCGCTGGTGGAGCAGAGAGCAGTGCGGACATGGCCGCTGGTGGAGCAGAGAGCAGTGCGGACATGGCCGCTGGTGGAGCAGAGAGCAGTGCGGACATGGCCGCTGGTGGAGCAGAGAGCAGTGCGGACATGGCCGCTGGTGGAGCAGAGAGCAGTGCGGACATGGCCGCTGGTGGAGCAGAGAGCAGTGCGGACATGGCCGCTGGTGGAGCAGAGAGCAGTGCGGACATGGCCGCTGGTGGAGCAGAGAGCAGTGCGGACATGGCCGCTGGTGGAGCAGAGAGCAGTGCGGACATGGCCGCTGGTGGAGCAGAGAGCAGTGCGGACATGGCCGCTGGTGGAGCAGAGAGCAGTGCGGACATGGCCGCTGGTGGAGCAGAGAGCAGTGCGGACATGGCCGCTGGTGGAGCAGAGAGCAGTGCGGACATGGCCGCTGGTGGAGCAGAGAGCAGTGCGGACATGGCCGCTGGTGGAGCAGAGAGCAGTGCGGACATGGCCGCTGGTGGAGCAGAGAGCAGTGCGGACATGGCCGCTGGTGGAGCAGAGAGCAGTGCGGACATGGCCGCTGGTGGAGCAGAGAGCAGTGCGGACATGGCCGCTGGTGGAGCAGAGAGCAGTGCGGACATGGCCGCTGGTGGAGCAGAGAGCAGTGCGGACATGGCCGCTGGTGGAGCAGAGAGCAGTGCGGACATGGCCGCTGGTGGAGCAGAGAGCAGTGCGGACATGGCCGCTGGTGGAGCAGAGAGCAGTGCGGACATGGCCGCTGGTGGAGCAGAGAGCAGTGCGGACATGGCCGCTGGTGGAGCAGAGAGCAGTGCGGACATGGCCGCTGGTGGAGCAGAGAGCAGTGCGGACATGGCCGCTGGTGGAGCAGAGAGCAGTGCGGACATGGCCGCTGGTGGAGCAGAGAGGAGTGCGGACATGGCCGCTGGTGGAGCAGAGAGGAGTGCGGACATGGCCGCTGGTGGAGCAGAGAGCAGTGCGGACATGGCCGCTGGTGGAGCAGAGAGCAGTGCGGACATGGCCGCTGGTGGAGCAGAGAGGAGTGCGGACATGGCCGCTGGTGGAGCAGAGAGCAGTGCGGACATGGCCGCTGGTGGACTGCAGAGAGCAGTGCGGACATGGCTGCTGGTGGAGCAGAGAGGAGTGCGGACATGGCTGCTGGTGGAGCAGAGAGCAGTGCGGACATGGCTGCTGGTGGAGCAGAGAGCAGTGCGGACATGGCTGCTGGTGGAGCAGAGAGCAGTGCGGACATGGCTGCTGGTGGACTGCAGAGAGCAGTGCGGACATGGCTGCTGGTGGAGCAGAGAGGAGTGCGGACATGGCTGCTGGTGGAGCAGAGAGCAGTGTGGACATGGCTGCTGGGGGAGCAGAGAGCAGTGCGGACATGGCTGCTGGTGGAGCAGAGAGCAGTGCGGACATGGCTGCTGGTGGAGCAGAGAGCAGTGCGGACATGGCTGCTGGTGGAGCAGAGAGGAGTGCGGACATGGCTGCTGGTGGAGCAGAGAGCAGTGCGGACATGGCTGCTGGTGGAGCAGAGAGCAGTGCGGACATGGCTGCTGGTGGAGCAGAGAGCAGTGCGGACATGGCTGCTGGTGGAGCAGAGAGCAGTGCGGACATGGCTGCTGGTGGAGCAGAGAGCAGTGCAGAGATCGCTGCTGGTGGAGCAGTGCGGACATGGCTGCTGGTGGACTGCAGAGAGCAGTGCGGACATGGCTGCTGGTGGAGCAGAGAGGAGTGCGGACATGGCTGCTGGTGGAGCAGAGAGCAGTGCGGACATGGCTGCTGGGGGAGCAGAGAGCAGTGCGGACATGGCTGCTGGGGGAGCAGAGAGCAGTGCGGACATGGCCGCTGGTGGAGCAGAGAGTAGTACGGACATGGCCGCTGGTGGAGCAGAGAGCAGTGCGGACATGGCTGCTGGTGGAGCAGAGAGCAGTGCGGACATGGCTGCTGGTGGAGCAGAGAGCAGTGCAGAGATCGCTGCTGGTGGAGCAGAGAGCAGTGCGGACATGGCTGCTGGGGGAGCAGAGAGCAGTGCGGACATGGCTGCTGGTGGAGCAGAGAGCAGTGCGGACATGGCTGCTGGTGGAGCAGAGAGGAGTGCGGACATGGCTGCTGGTGGAGCAGAGAGCAGTGCGGACATGGCCGCTGGTGGAGCAGAGAGCAGTGCGGACATGGCCGCTGGTGGAGCAGAGAGCAGTGCGGACATGGCCGCTGGTGGAGCAGAGAGCAGTGCGGACATGGCCGCTGGTGGAGCAGAGAGCAGTGCGGACATGGCCGCTGGTGGAGCAGAGAGCAGTGCGGACATGGCCGCTGGTGGAGCAGAGAGCAGTGCGGACATGGCCGCTGGTGGAGCAGAGAGCAGTGCGGACATGGCCGCTGGTGGAGCAGAGAGCAGTGCGGACATGGCCGCTGGTGGAGCAGAGAGCAGTGCGGACATGGCCGCTGGTGGAGCAGAGAGCAGTGCGGACATGGCCGCTGGTGGAGCAGAGAGCAGTGCGGACATGGCCGCTGGTGGAGCAGAGAGCAGTGCGGACATGGCCGCTGGTGGAGCAGAGAGCAGTGCGGACATGGCCGCTGGTGGAGCAGAGAGCAGTGCGGACATGGCCGCTGGTGGAGCAGAGAGCAGTGCGGACATGGCCGCTGGTGGAGCAGAGAGCAGTGCGGACATGGCCGCTGGTGGAGCAGAGAGCAGTGCGGACATGGCCGCTGGTGGAGCAGAGAGCAGTGCGGACATGGCCGCTGGTGGAGCAGAGAGCAGTGCGGACATGGCCGCTGGTGGAGCAGAGAGCAGTGCGGACATGGCCGCTGGTGGAGCAGAGAGCAGTGCGGACATGGCCGCTGGTGGAGCAGAGAGCAGTGCGGACATGGCCGCTGGTGGAGCAGAGAGCAGTGCGGACATGGCCGCTGGTGGAGCAGAGAGCAGTGCGGACATGGCCGCTGGTGGAGCAGAGAGGAGTGCGGACATGGCCGCTGGTGGAGCAGAGAGGAGTGCGGACATGGCCGCTGGTGGAGCAGAGAGCAGTGCGGACATGGCCGCTGGTGGAGCAGAGAGCAGTGCGGACATGGCCGCTGGTGGAGCAGAGAGGAGTGCGGACATGGCCGCTGGTGGAGCAGAGAGGAGTGCGGACATGGCCGCTGGTGGAGCAGAGAGCAGTGCGGACATGGCCGCTGGTGGACTGCAGAGAGCAGTGCGGACATGGCTGCTGGTGGAGCAGAGAGGAGTGCGGACATGGCTGCTGGTGGAGCAGAGAGCAGTGCGGACATGGCTGCTGGTGGAGCAGAGAGCAGTGCGGACATGGCTGCTGGTGGAGCAGAGAGCAGTGCGGACATGGCTGCTGGTGGACTGCAGAGAGCAGTGCGGACATGGCTGCTGGTGGAGCAGAGAGGAGTGCGGACATGGCTGCTGGTGGAGCAGAGAGCAGTGTGGACATGGCTGCTGGGGGAGCAGAGAGCAGTGCGGACATGGCTGCTGGTGGAGCAGAGAGCAGTGCGGACATGGCTGCTGGTGGAGCAGAGAGCAGTGCGGACATGGCTGCTGGTGGAGCAGAGAGGAGTGCGGACATGGCTGCTGGTGGAGCAGAGAGCAGTGCGGACATGGCTGCTGGTGGAGCAGAGAGCAGTGCGGACATGGCTGCTGGTGGAGCAGAGAGCAGTGCGGACATGGCTGCTGGTGGAGCAGAGAGCAGTGCGGACATGGCTGCTGGTGGAGCAGAGAGCAGTGCAGAGATCGCTGCTGGTGGAGCAGTGCGGACATGGCTGCTGGTGGACTGCAGAGAGCAGTGCGGACATGGCTGCTGGTGGAGCAGAGAGGAGTGCGGACATGGCTGCTGGTGGAGCAGAGAGCAGTGCGGACATGGCTGCTGGGGGAGCAGAGAGCAGTGCGGACATGGCTGCTGGGGGAGCAGAGAGCAGTGCGGACATGGCCGCTGGTGGAGCAGAGAGTAGTACGGACATGGCCGCTGGTGGAGCAGAGAGCAGTGCGGACATGGCTGCTGGTGGAGCAGAGAGCAGTGCGGACATGGCTGCTGGTGGAGCAGAGAGCAGTGCAGAGATCGCTGCTGGTGGAGCAGAGAGCAGTGCGGACATGGCTGCTGGGGGAGCAGAGAGCAGTGCGGACATGGCTGCTGGTGGAGCAGAGAGCAGTGCGGACATGGCTGCTGGTGGAGCAGAGAGGAGTGCGGACATGGCTGCTGGTGGAGCAGAGAGCAGTGCGGACATGGCTGCTGGGGGAGCAGAGAGCAGTGCGGACATGGCTGCTGGTGGAGCAGAGAGCAGTGCGGACATGGCTGCTGGTGGAGCAGAGAGCAGTGCGGACATGGCTGCTGGTGGAGCAGAGAGCAGTGCGGACATGGCCGCTGGTGGAGCAGAGAGGAGTGCGGACATGGCTGCTGGGGGAGCAGAGAGCAGTGCGGACATGGCTGCTGGTGGAGCAGAGAGCAGTGCGGACATGGCTGCTGGTGGAGCAGAGAGGAGTGCGGACATGGCTGCTGGTGGAGCAGAGAGCAGTGCGGACATGGCTGCTGGGGGAGCAGAGAGCAGTGCAGACATGGCTGCTGGTGGAGCAGAGAGCAGTGCAGAGATCGCTGCTGGTGGAGCAGAGAGCAGTGCGGACATGGCTGCTGGGGGAGCAGAGAGCAGTGCGGACATGGCTGCTGGTGGAGCAGAGAGTAGTGCGGACATGGCTGCTGGTGGAGCAGAGAGCAGTGCGGACATGGCTGCTGGTGGAGCAGAGAGTAGTGCGGACATGGCTGCTGGTGGAGCAGAGAGCAGTGCGGACATGGCTGCTGGTGGAGCAGAGAGTAGTGCAGACATGGCTGCTGGTGGAGCAGAGAGCAGTGCGGACATGGCTGCTGGTGGAGCAGAGAGTAGTGCAGACATGGCTGCTGGTGGAGCAGAGAGTAGTGCGGACATGGCTGCTGGGGGAGCAGAGAGCAGTGCGGACATGGCTGCTGGTGGAGCAGAGAGCAGTGCGGACATGGCTGCTGGTGGAGCAGAGAGCAGTGCGGACATGGCTGCTGGTGGAGCAGAGAGGAGTGCGGACATGGCTGCTGGTGGAGCAGAGAGCAGTGCGGACATGGCTGCTGGTGGACTGCAGAGTAGTGCAGACATCTCCAGAACATAGAGGGCTTCTACTACTTGCTGTTATCAGCAGCTACAGTAGTTTGTGATCTTACACGAACTCAGGCACGTGAACTGTCTGCACTGCTATTGGAGGGCTAGGCGCACAAGGGGCATGGCCAGCAGTGATGACCTTGCATCTGTCACATGGCCAATAGTTTGGACGCCCACAAGCACAGTGATAGGGTGATCTCGTGAGGGGGCGTGTCTTGGTGGAAGGCTGCAGGAAGAAGAGGAGCTGCAAAGTGCTGAGGGCTTTAAAAGTATTCTTTCCCGATAAATGTATGTATTCACTCTCTCTGATGTGGGCTGACGTCTCTCTCTTTCTCTCGCTCTGATCTGGGCTGAGGTCTCTCTCTTTCTCTCTCTCTGATCTGGGCTCGGGTCTCTCTCTTTCTCTCTCTCTGATCTGGGCTGACGTCTCTCTCTTTCTCTCGCTCTGATCTGGGCTGACGTCTCTCTCTTTCTCTTTCTCTCTCTCTGATCTGGGCCGACGTCTCTCTCTTTCTCTCGCTCTGATCTGGGCTGACGTCTCTCTCTTTCTCTCGCTCTGATCTGGGCTGAGGTCTCTCTCTTTCTCTCTCTCTGATCTGGGCTCGGGTCTCTCTCTTTCTCTCTCTCTGATCTGGGCTGACGTCTCTCTCTTTCTCTCTCTCTGATCTGGGCTCGGGTCTCTCTCTTTCTCTCGCTCTGATCTGGGCTGAGGTCTCTCTCTTTCTCTCGCTCTGATCTGGGCTGAGGTCTCTCTCTTTCTCTCGCTCTGATCTGGGCTGAGGTCTCTCTCTTTCTCTCGCTCTGATCTGGGCTGAGGTCTCTCTCTTTCTCTCGCTCTGATCTGGGCTGAGGTCTCTCTCTTTCTCTCGCTCTGATCTGGGCTGAGGTCTCTCTCTTTCTCTCGCTCTGATCTGGGCTCAGGTCTCTCTCTTTCTCTCGCTCTGATCTGGGCTCAGGTCTCTCTCTTTCTCTCGCTCTGATCTGGGCTCAGGTCTCTCTCTTTCTCTCGCTCTGATCTGGGCTCAGGTCTCTCTCTTTCTCTCGCTCTGATCTGGGCACAGGTCTCTCTCTTTCTCTCGCTCTGATCTGGGCACAGGTCTCTCTCTTTCTCTCGCTCTGATCTGGGCACAGGTCTCTCTCTTTCTCTCGCTCTGATCTGGGCTGAGGTCTCTCTCTTTCTCTCGCTCTGATCTGGGCTGAGGTCTCTCTCTTTCTCTCGCTCTGATCTGGGCTGAGGTCTCTCTCTTTCTCTCGCTCTGATCTGGGCTGAGGTCTCTCTCTTTCTCTCGCTCTGATCTGGGCTGAGGTCTCTCTCTTTCTCTCGCTCTGATCTGGGCTGAGGTCTCTCTCTTTCTCTCGCTCTGATCTGGGCTGAGGTCTCTCTCTTTCTCTCGCTCTGATCTGGGCTGAGGTCTCTCTCTTTCTCTCGCTCTGATCTGGGCTGAGGTCTCTCTCTTTCTCTCGCTCTGATCTGGGCTGAGGTCTCTCTCTTTCTCTCGCTCTGATCTGGGCT